>NW_006399860.1:9894668-9910883 GCF_000299155.1 Elephantulus edwardii | reverse complement strand
GATGGCACATAACAACAACAACAACAATGGTTCCATATAACTATCAAGTAACCTCCTGTGTGATTTATATCTTTTGAAATCCAATAGAAGATCAGGTATTCTAACTTGACTTCAATGAGTAGCAAGAATTGTTAGGTCAAAAACAAGTTAACATGTGTGAACTCCTAAACTTGTAACTGGTGTCCTGAAGGATTGGAGGGAAATTTCTTAATTTGGATCCAGTTATTAGAAATGGTGGTTTAACTGTTAAACATCAATTTCTAACCAAAACATGAGATATTTAAATCCATCAACTGCTTTGCAGTAGAGGTAGATGTTAGTCTACTTCTATAGAGAAAATCTTTGGAAACTCTGTGAGGCTATTTACTTTGCCAAGATAAAAAGGATAAAAGATTGATGTTGTCTACGGTTTCATTTTATTGGCTCCACAATTAATGCCTTTGAAACAGTAGTCTAAAACAAAAAGATCACATAGACAAAATGTGCTACAGAGAAGCTCTTTAACGTGTTAAAAGGCGAAGATGTCACATTGAGGACTGAAGTGTACCTGACTCAATTGATTCATATATGAAACAACTAAAAATATGATGAAGTTAATTTTAACAGCTAATATTAGAACTAAAAAATAAAGATGTAAAATATGGATAACTGATATTATGTTTGATTGATATTTTATGTTGATTATGGAAGAGTGGCATAATTTCCTAAATAACATGCCTTGGAAACTATATGAACTTTGAGAAAAAAAATCATAGCTATAGAAAGTCCTCAGCTTTTTTGTTCAAAGGGTCGCTAGTAGTTGTGCTCAACTTAATGGCAATCAACAACAATAATTATTCTCCAATCTCCCATCACCACTTCATTCATTTTGTATATATGTCTAATATGCTTGGAATATAAAAGAGCTTATCTGAATAATTTGTCTGGTTTTTTTCCAGACTAAATAATTACTTGATAAAACAAGAACATAACTCTTTAATCAATACTGCATAAGGTTCAACATGCAACATTGACTTTATAATGTATGATTAGGTTGCATGGCTGTAAAGCAGTTGATTGAATAAAAAGACCCATCTTTTCATATGCTTTGGAAATTATAAGTTTGTGTATATACTTTTTACTTTTGCATTTTTTATAGATAAATATGTGCTTTACAGCAGAAAAAATTCAGGTAATTGCTTATATACTTCCTTTTTCCTTTCATTCTTAAAGTTAAGTAATTTCAGAATATTTTTATCATTGCCATGTTTTATGCATATGGCATATTGTATTACATTTATTAACTAACCTATTATTTTAATTATGTAGTATTTTGCTATTTGCAATTTTAATTCTACATGTTAATGTTTTAAACTTTATATATAGACTAAACTAGAATAGAACATATATAATACATATATTTTAAAAATAATCTATCATAGGAAATACAAATAATACATTTAATTTAAGTAATTGACACTAAATATGTGTATAGGAATGTATAGTCTTGGAGTGATAAATGTGGACTGAACAGAACAAAATGCAATACAAAACGATATTTTATAAAAGAAAAACAAATTATAGTATAGTCACATATCTTTGGGACTTATTTTATTACTTAACAATAGCACTTAGTGACAATTCTATACAAGAACACTTAAACCTGCCTAGAGAGATAGACACTAACTCATTCCTGACCCTTTATTATGTTCCCAAAGCTGTATATCACATGAAAGGTGCTTACTCATCTCTTTTGATGTCAGAGCAGCTGGAGCATTTGAACAGCCAGAGAGGAATGACGTTTGATTTAGCACTTCAAATCCCTACAGATTATATCCCCAAGCTCTCTATAATGTTTTTTCTGTTGTTAAGTGACATCAAGTAGTAGACAACTCAGCGACTCTATGAACACTTCTGTAACTTATATTCCAAGTTTGTAGGGTTTCTGGAGGCAAGCTGTTTCTGAAGTGGATGCCACTCCTGCTTCCAAGCTTGTTTTAATCAGGGAGCTCCATCAAACACTGTCCACTATGGATAACCATTGTTGCATTTGACATATCAGTGTCACAGTGTTTGGTATCACAGCAACTACGAGTTACCTCTGTACAGCAAATGGACAGACTGGGGTACCACTTAGAAGAATGTTTAACCAAAACAATTAAAACTATGCCTGAGGGACACAGATTACAATCACCCACATTTAGCTTGGTAGCATCACTTTTTGTCCACTAGGCCACCTGAGTTCTATGTTGTTGTTGTTGTTAAGTGCCGCCGAGTTGTGACAGCTTATCGTGACCCTATGAACAAAAGACCTGAACACTTGTATACCTTTGATTGTTCCATCAAGTTCATAGGATTTCTGGAGGCCAGCTATTTGGGAAGTGGATGCCACTCCTGCATCTAAGCTTATTTAAATAAATAAATCTAATAGTTCAAATATGTAATATATAAAACAATGTTATACATACACACATAATATATATGTATGTATAATTGTTATGTGCCATACACTCAAAAGTGACTCAGCTGACCCTCTAGTAGGTTTTCAAAGGCTGTAAATCACACCACAGCGGACTGCCCATTTTCCTTCCCCTGAGCCAATGGTGGATTTGAATCATTAGCCTTTGGACTGATAGCACAATTCCTTGATTTATAAACTTGTAATTTAGAAAACAACATTGAATTGTACTATGTAAGTGTAACATGGTGGATTTTTTAAATCCATTTTCATTGAATTTCTCATATATACTTTGTCTTCTAACATTAATTACAATTATCTTATGCCATTATTTACATGGCTTTATCAAACCCTCAGTCTGCCTTTCGTTCCCTTCACTCTATGCATTCAATCACTAACACCAGCTCCCATTCCTTTCCCCCCCCATCCCTGGCAACCCTTCACAATTGTTTCTACAAATGCTTTTAATAAATTCCTTTGAGGTTTAATTAACATGGATTATTTTTCTACTGTAGTTGGTACCTCATGAAATATTTTATATATTCACTATGCATTATTTTAAAGTGAATTAATATAAATGTATGTTGGTGTGTGTCATAGAGTCAGAAGCAACCCCAAACTGATCCTTCAGCAGGTTTTCAGAGGCAGTAAACTGCACAGTAGGAGACAGCCAATCTTTTCCCCTCAGAGCTGCTGTATTCACATCACATGTTTTTGGAATTGTAGCTCTGCTTCTTAATAATTAGGCATCAGAGTTCAACTCATTGTTGAAGAGTTGACACTGACTCTTGGCTAACCCTCCAGAGTGTGTTCAGAGACTGTAAACAACATGGCATCAGATTATTAATCTTTCTTGATTTAGCTTGTAGATTGAAACCACCCATTTTTTGATTGGTAGCACAACTCCCTCCTCAATAGATCATCAGATCTCATTATGGATATTATAACTCAGTCAAATTTTAAGTATCCTTAGATAGGCTGAATTTATTAATCCTCTTCAACAGATGGTATACCAATTTACTTTTCCAGGTAAAAGTTTATCTAATGGGGTTGCTTTCATAGTTAAAAAAGTAATTTCTAGATCCATCTTGCAGTACAATATTGTGGGTGACAGGATAATATCCATATGCTTACAAAGAAGTCCAGTGAATACCACTATCATACAGATATATGCACCAACAACCAGAGCCAAAGAAGAAGAAATACATGATTTCTACCAATTTTTATAGTCAGAGATCGATTGAACATGCAATCAAGATGCATTGATAATAATGGGTGACTAGAATGCAAAAGTTGGGAAAAGAGAAGAAGAATCAGTAGTTGTAACACCTGGACTCAGTGACAGAAAAGAAGCTGGAGATACAATGATTGAATTTTTCTTAATCAATGACTACTTCATTGCAAATACGTTGTATAAGAAACATAAATGCAGGTTATATATATATGGATTTCACCCGATGGCATGCATAGGAATCAGATAGATTATATCGGTGGAAAGAACCACTGGAGAATCAACTAGGCCAGGAGCTGGTTGTGGAACAGACCAACAATTACTCATATGAAAGTTCAAGCTGAAGTTGAGGAAAATTGAACCGAATCCACAGGCACCAAAATGTGACTTTGAGTTCATCTGACCTGAATTTCAGAAGAATCCCAGAAACAGGTTTGAAGCCGTGAGCACTAGTGAGGGAAGACCTAATGAGTTGTGGGAGTATTTCTAATGTATCATTGAGGAAGAGTGCAAACGGTCATTACAAAGACAGAAGAGAGAAAACAACACCAAAATGGATGTCGGAAGAAACTCTGAAGATTGCACTGGAGCGCAAAGAAGCCAAAGCACAAGGAAGAATTAAAGATACTAAAGAGGTGAACAGAAGATTACAAAAGGCAGCACCGGATGACAAAGTAAAATATTACAATGAAATGTGCAAGTATCTGTAGTCAGAAAATCAAAAGGGCCTAATTCGTTCAACATTTCTTAAGCTCAAGGAACTGAAGAACAAATTCAAACCTCAAGTTGCTATAATCAAGGATGCTTTAGGCAGAATATTAAAAGATCCAGAAAGTATTAAAAGAAGATGGAAAGAATATACTGAGTCACTGTATCAAAAGGGATTGGCAGATACAGAAGAATTTAATGAAATAACATGTTAGCAAGAGCCTATGGTGATGAAGGAAGAAGTTCAAGCTGTTTTGAAGGAAATAGCAAAAAATAAGGCCCCAGGAACAGATGGTATACCAATTGACATATTTCAGCTAACAGATGCTGCCCTGTATGTGCTCACCAAGTTGTGCCAAGATATCTGGAGAACAACCACTTGGTCAACTGACTCAAAGAGATCTATATTTGTTCCTGTTCCAAAGAAGGGTGACCCAATGGAGTGTGGAAACTAGAACAATATCATTGATTTCACATGCAAGCAAGATTTTATTGAAGATTATCCAAAAATGACTGGAACAGCACATCAGCAGAGAACTGCCAAAAGTCCAGGCTTGGTTTAGAACGGCTTGTGGTACTAGGGATTTTGTAGTTGACGTTAGACAGATCTTAGCTGAAAGCAAGGAATAACAGAAGAATGCCTGTGTTTCATTGATTATGCAAAGGTGTTTGACTGTGTGGATCATAACAAACTGTGGCTGACTCTGGGAAGAATGAGAATCCCATAACACCTGATTGTGCTAATATGAAACCTACACTTGGACCAAGAGGCAGTCATCAGAACAGAACAGGGAAACACTGCATGTTTCAAAATTGGCAAGGGCATGCACTAGAGATATGTCCTATCTCCACATCTTTTCAACTTGTATGTATAACATATTATCTGAGAGTCTGGGTTCTACAAGGAGAAGTGTGGTGTCAGCATTGGTGGAAGATCTATTAACAATCTGCGTTATGCTGATGACACAACCCTGCTTGCTAAAACTGAGGATAACCTGATGCACTTGCTGCAGAGGGTCAAGGAAAGCCTTCAGTATGGATTGAGGCTCATTGTCAAGAAGACAAAGATTCTCACCCCTGGACCAATTGGCAGCATTACGATGGATGGTGAAGAGATTGAGATTGTTAACAACTTTAGTCCGCTTGGTTCCATGGTCAACACTCTTGGCACCAGTAGCCAGGAAATAAAAAAAATGTATTGTGATGGGAAAGTCTGCTGTTAGGGACCTCTCCAGGGTACTGAAGAACAATGGTGTCACTCTGGATGCTAAGGTGCATCTGATACAGGCTATGGTCTTTGCAATCACTTGTTATGCGTCAAAGAGCTGGACAATGACATGGAAGGATAGAAGGAGAATTGATGCCTTTGAGCTGTCGTGCTGGAGAAGAGTATTGAATGTACCATGGACTGCCAAGAAAACAAACAGATTCTTCCAGGAGAGGGTTAAACCGGGCTGCTCCTTGGAGGCAAGGATTCTGCGGCTTCATCTGACATACTTTGGACATGTTGTAAGGAGGGACAGGCTCTTGGAGAGGGACATCATGCTTAGGAGGGTGGAGGGATGGCACAAGAGGGGAAGACCCTCTATGAGGTGGATTGATTCAGTGACTGGGGTAATTGGGATGGGTGTGTCAAAGGCAGTGCGATTGGCACAGGACAGAGCAGGGTTTAGGGCTGTTGTACATAGGCTTACTACGAGTCGCATGTGACTCGACACATAACAACAACAACTTTACTATTGTAAATACTTGACAAAAGCGATTTTCAAATTCTGGTTAAAGATATAGCTTATTTTGCATGATAGTGAATTTTTCCTTTTATCATAATTTTAGCATCGTTTCAAACCTTGAGTTGTAATACTTAAGGATGCTTTTGGTAAAATATTAAATGAACAAGGAAGCATTAAAAGAAGATGGAAAGAGTATACAGAGTCATTTTACCAAAAGGAATTGGCAGACACAGAACAATTTCATGAAACAACATATGAGCAACAGCCAGTGATGATGAAGAAGTTCAACCTGATCTGAAAGATTTGGCAAAAAAACATCGTCCCAGGACTTCCTGGTATACCAAGTGGCATATTTCACAAACAGACACTGCCCTAATTGTGATCACCGTTGTGCCAAGAAATCTGGAGGACACTCACTTGGCCTACTGACTGGAAGGAATCTGCTTTTGTTCTTGTTCCAAAGAAAGGTGATCCAACAGAGTGTGGAAATCATTGAACAGTATCATTGATTTCACATGCAAGCAAGATTCTGCTGAAGATTATCCAAAAAACAACTGGAACAGCACATCAACAGAGAACTTCCTAAAGTGCAGCCTGGATTTAGAAGAGGCCATGGAACTAGTCAGTGGGACTCCCTCAGGATAGGGCAGGGTTTATAGCCATTGTATATATGGTCACTATGAGTCACAGGATCAAAAGTGGCATCCACTTCTGTAATAGCTTGCCTCTGGAAACCCTATGAACCTGGAGAGAGGATGAAAGGCACCCAAGCGTCGAGGACTCTCCTTCATAGGGGCGCTATGAGTTGCCTGTGACTTGACGGCACTTAACAACAACAACAACATTGTGATTTTAGCAAAATTTTACCAAAAAATTGACTTTTTCATTCATTCATTATTGCATATTTTCCTCCGTCCCCCCCGCCAGTTTGCTTTAAAAAAATCCATTCATAGTTGTATAATTTCCTCCCTCCTCCCAAACCCTCCTCCAGTCCGTTTTCCTATGCAACTCTTATTGTGGACTGTTGAAATACAAATAATGTATAATTACCTTGCCAATACAAGGAGAAACCCGTAAGAAAAACATGCCTGGAGTATCAAAATAAATTTCCTATGGGACTGTACCCATTGCCTTCAGTTCATTCAGCTTCATTCAAAACCACAGTACAGAATTGTCACTGTTACTGCTGTCGTTATTTGGGGAATTTATCTTTCCATATGGCTTTCCTAGCCATCAAAATCCGACCTAAATATGTGGATTGACAGGAATATAAAAATAGGGCATGTTAACCTGTCCACAAAGGGACTGGCTATTTACTATTCCAGAAGGTGACTGACCAGTCTCAATAATGGAGAAGGGCGTTGATAAATCGTACCAATAAATTGAATAGCTCTAGGCACGGAGACAGATCTTCCCTGCCATTGGATAGAAAAGACATCTACTGCAAACACTAGTGAGAAAATGTCACCACTGGGGAAAAAAGCAGCCATGGCCAAAATGAAGATGTGATGTGAAATGAGACCTGGGGCAAGGGAGGGGGATGGAATATTGGTAGGACTGAGAACTTTCTTGCACAATTGAAGGGAGTGGAGCCAATATTGGCAGGACTGAGAATCATTGGCCAGAAGGTGTGAGGTTCAAGGTTGGTGCCTATGTGCACACTTTAGGACCTGTCTTTACTGTATTTTGTTTTTAATCTGTATTATAACCTTTTGACTTCCCCAAGATGGTTCTGTGTGGTATATGAGCAATTGCAACATATTTTAAACCTAGCAGCACAGTAATATTAGTGTTGAGATGAGTAGAAACAGGTATAAGAACATGAGGGGCATGTCTGACTTCATGGGAACTGGATTTTGTTATTGATACTGTTAATGGCCTCAGTTCCACTTTGTGAAACTGATAAAGGTCAGACATGTCCTTCCATACATGGACCTTGATCTTTTTACATTGCTGTTAACAGCCATCAAGTGGACTACAATTCATGGTGACTCTATCAACAAAGTAGAACAGTCTATATGATTTCCAAGGCTTTACAGAATACTTAAACATTTTTTTTTCCTGTGGCTGAAAGGGCTAAATCACCCACTTTTTCAATAGCACTTAAATGTATTGACTGCTGTGACATCAGGGCTTCTTAGCGAACACCATGAAGATAGTAAGAATGTGTTACAAAATCCAGAGACAGCATGTATGTGAATAAATCTACAGTAAACATAATTATTTAGCCATAGCTCTGTAGCTCAGAAAATATTCTACAAATTGGACATTTACTCAGTAGATAACTGTAGAATGGACTGTTGGCTCATCATGTAAATGGGGCCTATGGTGGACTTGTTGACTTTGTGGTGATTACCATTTGGATCCATTTAAACAGTGTAAGTGGTAGAAAGCAACTGATCTTGGAATTATTTAATGGCATCCATTAACCTAGTACATAAAGGTGATAAGGAGTAGTGAATAGGGGTTACTGAGCTGATATGTGGGAGTTCTGTGGACTCATGGCCTGTTAACTTAGCCAAAGTAGGGAGCAAAGGTTGAGAGTAACGGGACCAGCTCATTAAGTGCAAGTCAAAGTTATGTTAAATTCTTGGCAACTTTCTAGTTTTAAATATTTTTATTTTTTAATGTTAAGCCCATAGTTTTTTAACTTAATGAAATCTGTGTAGTCTTTTATCTTCATAAAATATGGGTTTTTTAATCAATAAACAAGGGTTTCTCAGTTGCCTATTATAGATAATGAATCTTTTTCCAATTATGCTTCTCTTTTTAAAATTTTATCCAGGTTCTCAAATTATTTTTTTCAATTATATATTGAATAAGTATGGTACAAAGATATAGAAAAATTTCATCCTTTGACTAATTTTTAATTAGACAATATCCTTTCAGTCTATAGAGCAACTGCTTCTTAATTTTTGTATAGCACAATTAATTATTCTGGAATACAGTTTCTTCACAATGTTATCCATATTTATTTTGATTCATACACCTGAATGCCTTTGCATTGTCAATTAAATCTATGTAAATATCTTATTAATATTCTTCTCTTTCAGCCAATATTTAAAGGTATTGTAGAGTCATTTATAAATCATGATAATTAATTGAATATTGCAGTATTAATTGTTTTACTTCCTACTGAACATAAATTGTGGTAAAGTTTACACTATACTATAGTGTATTTCCTATTGCAGTAAAGTTTACACTATATAGTGGTATTACTGTTACTAATCGAGCACAACTACTAGCGACCCCATGAACAAAAGACCTGAACCCATATTATCGTTGTTTCTCCAAGTTCAGAGAGTTTCCAGAGGCATGTTGTTTAGGAAGTGGATGCCACTCCTGTTTAGTAAATATGAAATAGCATTATGAAAAAGGCTGAAATGCTGTAACAATTACCTGATAATTGTATGTTGTTGTTGTTGTTAAGTGCCATTGAGTTGCAGGTGATTCATAGCGACCCTATGAAGGAGTGTGGAAAGTCCTCAATGCTTGTGTGTCTCTGATCCTCTCTCCAGGTTCATAGGGTTTCTGGAGGCAAGCTATTACAGAAATGGATGCCACTCCTGCTTCCACCCCACACTGTCACCTGCAACTCCAAGGCAAGGCACTTAACAACAGTAACATCAACATAAAGACAGATAGATCAGTTGGCCCAGTGGACAGAAAACGATGCTGCCAAGCAAAGGTGGATGAATTTAACCCACGGCCCTTGGGCATGTCTTTCATTGGTTTTGTTCAAACATTCCTCTAGTTTGTATATCCCTGTTGTGTCCACTTGCCGGACAGCAGTAACTTGTGGTTGTTCGTTGGTTAAATAATTGTATAGATACATGGAATCAACACATGACGTTGGAAATGGGTGTGTACATATTTACACAATCCCAGCATGTTGGATAATCTGTGCAATTTGCAGCCTCTGAAACTGACTGAGAAATCACATCTGAGTGGGTTCTGATTTGGTGTCAATGAGTTTTCTAATATCTATTTTGGATATCATTATTTTCTTATCTTCTTAATGATTTCTTTTTTACTTTCTGATGTATAATGTTAAATGTGTCAAATGTAATCCTGAGATACTTTCTAAATTCAAGTAGGATCTGCTCAAGATGTTATTTTCTCTCAGGAACTTAGATGAGCAATTGATGTTCTCTTCTACATCAACCTTGTTCTGACTGATGAGATAGATATTTTCTATTAAAGTTCTACAGATAGAGTTGATATGACTTTAGTGCATTTAATTTTTAAAAGTTAGTGTGTATAACCAAATTTTATGTTGTTGGGAAAAGGTATTGCCAATTAATAAATATATTTTTTTAAAAATCTATCATGTCATGACCATCATATTTCTGTCAACAAGACAGACTGATGTTTTGTTGTTTCCCTCTTTCATATTCCAATCACAAATAAGGAGTTATACATTTTCATTATATGATTGGTCCACTTTAGACTTCAGAAATCTTGTAAAATGTCTGGTGGCCAAGTCATGAGAAGCTGTGCTGTAATTCCCAAAGGCATGCCGTTCAAATCTACCAGCTGTTCTGCTGGAGAAAGATGGACAATTCTTCTCATGTGATTACCTGCCTCTGAAAACATGCTGAAGGGTCACTAAAGGTCTGTTCCAACACAATGGTACACAACAAGAACAGTTGGTGCATAAATTTAAATAGTAAGTGTATTAATCTTCCTTGTAGATGTGTGAACATTAAACTGTAATTGATCTATCACTGACAGTATTGTACTTCAGAACTGAGCTTGAGATGATCTTTTGGACATTGTGTTGTTGTGTACTATTGCACAGAGATAGACCCATAGTTGACCCTCCAGTTTTCAGAGACAGTTAATAAAATGGGAGAGTTCCTATCTTTCTCCTATGGAACAGGTGATGGATTTGAACCACATACCTTTGGGTTGTGAGCACACTCCTTACCACTAGGTCACAAAGAGTACAATGTTATTTCTCTTTAATTTTTTCTTCTCAGTGCAGTACACCGTGATTGCTCAATTTCAAATGGCAATAATAAATCTATTACATTTAATTAATTCATGGTATATTTATCTATAAGGTTTCATTTTATTTTGGCCACCTATACATTTCCCAAGGTTCATGCTTCAGATACTTTACAGTCCAATTATTAGTGAATATTTGCAACTATTTTTTCTCAAATTGAGTATTCAATTATCATGTGACTTATGCTGAAAACCCACTGAAGGGTCAGCTATGGATCAGTTCTGACTTAAGAATATACAACATTAGTAAATTAAGACCCTAAAAGTTTTCCTTTTTTGCTACAGTATTAAGATTAATCCCACTTTGAGGAGAGACAGTTGTTCTCTAGTCATATTTTGAAAGCTTCTAACCTAAGGGGATGATCTTCTGGTACTGTTCTGCTGTTATGGGTAAGGATTTCATTGATGTTTCTTTTTCCTCCTGTAGATCATTGGACATTTCTCAGTAGTCTGTTTTGTTTGTAAGCTTTGATGAAATCTATCTGTCTTGGATGGTTATCCTGCCATTTGAAATACTACTGGCATAGGTTCCAGTTTTATAGTAACCTTTAAGTCACCACAGTAGAACTCTGAGATAAAGACAGACTGGGAAGCAGAATGATCATCTACTTCTGAATTAACAGGCCTCTGAAAACTTTATAAATTATTGTTGTTGTTTTGTACTGTAGAGTTGGAGCCAATCTATAGCGCAGGTTTTTAGAAGAAGTTAATGCATGGGAGGAGATTTCCCAGCCTTCTCCCATGGAGCAGCTGGTGGCATTGAACCACGTGCCTTAAGGACTGTAGTACAGCTTCTTGCCACTAGACCAGATGGATATAATATTAGAGGTAGAACCCAGATTAGAAATCACTTTAAAATGGGGGGGGGGGAAAACAACTGCAAAAACCCATTAATAATTGCAAAATGGAATGTATCTCTAAAAATTGGAAAAGAAAACACTAAAAATGGAAACCCAAAACAATCAACATTCTTGGCATCGTGAGCTGAGATGGACTGACATGGGCCACTTTGAATTAAACATCATATGATCTATTATGCCATGAATGAAAACTTGAGGAAGAATGGTATTGTACTGAGAATTAACAATACCATTTTAAGGTCTATCCTGAAGTGTAATGCTGTGAGTGGAATACTGTCCATATGTGTACAAGAAAGACTTGTTAATACAACTATTATTAAAATATGTACACCAACAGCAATAGATAATGTGGAAGAAATTTAGAAATTCTATCAACTTTTGCAGTTCACAATTGACCAAACAAGCAATTAAAATGCATTAATAACAACTGGTGACTGGAATGCAAATATTGGAAACAATGAAGAAGGAATGGTAGTTGGAAAGAATAGACTTGTTAGTAGAAATAAGATTGGAGATAAAATGATATAATTTTGTGTGTTCAATGATTTATTCCTTGCAAATATCTTTTTAAGAGACATGTAGTGACTACACATCTGGACATCAGCTGATGGACTGACTGTATAGGAATCAAATTGACTATATCTGTGACTAGAATCATTGGAGAAGTTCAGTATCAGCAGTCAAAACCAAGCCAGCGCCTGATGAAGAAAATTAAAACAAGTCTACAGCAACCTTGATCTATCCGACCTGAAATTAAAAGCCATACTGAGAACAGCTTTGAGATATTTTTCAAACATTCATGATTGAAGATCAGATGAATTGTGGGATTACATCAAGGATAATATCCATGACTAGAATAAAAGGTCAACATAGACAGAGGAAGAAGAAAACAACAAAATGTATGCCAGAAAAGACTGAAATTTCCACTAAAGCATCAAGAACCGAAAGAAAAGGATGAAAAGCCAAAATAAAAGAAATGAACTTAAAATTTCAAAGAGCAGCTAGAGAAGACAAAGTATTGTAAAAGAATATTAAAAGACATGGAGTTGAAGAAAGTAAAGGAAACAACTCACTCAGCATTCCTCAAGCTGAAAGAACAGAATAAAAATTCAAGATTACATTTGCAATATTAAGAGATGTTATGGGCAAAATCTTGAATTATCCAAGATACATCCAAAGAAGTTGGAGGAGATACGCAGAGTCACTGTTCCAAAATGAATTGAATGATACTGAAATATTTAAAGTACTAAAAAGCAAATGATGTGTAAGTTTAAACTTCACTGAAGTCATTGACAAAGAATGGCTTCAGGAACTAAAGATATACTAATTGATAGGTTTCAATTTACAGATGCAGCCCTGGATGTGCTCACAAGTCTATGCCAGGAAATTTGTAAGACACATACCTGACCACCTTCTTGGAAAGATCCATGTTTGTTCTGATTTCCAAAAAAGGGGATTCCACAGAATGTGTAAATTATTAATAAGTATCATTAATATTATATGCATATAAAATATTACTAAAGATCATCCAAAAATGTCTAGAACAGTACATAGACATAAAATTTCCAGAATTCCAAGCTGGGTTATGAATAGGCCAAGACACTAAGGATATCATTGCTGATGTCAGATGGATCTTGACTGAAAGTAGAGAACACCAAAAGAATGTCTACTTGTGTTTTATTGATTATTCAAAGGCATTTGACTATGTGGATCATAACAAACTATGGTTCACATTTAGAAGAATGGGAATGCCAGAACATATATTATGCTCATATAAAAACCTATACAAACCAAGAAGCTGCGGTCCAAATAGAGTAGAGCCTGGTTTAAAATGAAGAAAAGTGTGTATCAGAGCTGTATTCTTTCTCAATACCTATTCAATCCATGTGCTGTACTGAAACTGTATTGAGAAACTGGATTATGTGAAAGAAGAATATGGCATCAGGATCAGAGGAAGATTCATCAATAACCTGTGTTATGTAGATGACACAAAAGATACAGGTGCACCTGATTCAGGCCATGATATTGTCAATAATTTCCTATGCATGACAGAAGGAGAATCAATGCCTTTGAGTTGTGGTGTTGAAAGTGTAGTGAATATCATATGCTGCTGTTGTTATATGCTTTCATGTCGCCTGTGACTCATAGTGACCTTATGTATAACAGCCCTAAACCCTGCTCTATCCTGTGCTGATAGAATGTCTATCCTCCAACACACCTACCCCCAATACCCCAGCTATTGAGTCAATCCGTATCATAGAGGCTCTTCCTAGCCTGTGCTGTCCATCCACCTTCCCAAGCATGATATCCTTTCCCAAGGACTGGTCTCTCCTTACAACATGTCCAAAGTATGTCAGACAAAGCCTCAGAATCCTTGCCTCCAACGAGGAGCCTGGTTTAACCCTCTCTAGGACAAATATGTATATTCTAGCAGTCCATTATATATCCAATACTCTTCTTTAACACCACAGCTCAAAGGCATTAATTCTTCTTCTGTCCTCCCTAGTTATTCTCAAGCTCTCTGATGCATAGCAAGTGATTACAAAGACCATGGCCCATACCAGGTGCACCTTAGTCTCTAAAGTGACATTGCTCTTCAGTACTTTTGTGAGATCTCCAACAGCAGACTTTCCCATCTCAATACGTCTTTTTCGTTTCCTGGCTGCTGGTGCCAAAAGTGTTGATTGTGGAGCAGGGCAAACTGAAGCTGTTAACAATCTCAATCTCTTCACCATCTATCATGATGCTGCCAAATGGCTCAGTGATGAGAATCTTTATTTCTTGATATTGAGCCTCAATCTGTTTGAAGGCTGTAGTTCTTGACCTTCTGCAGCAAGTTCTTCAGGCCCTCCTTAGTTTTAGCAAGCAGGGTTCTGACATTTGCATAAGGAAAATGTTGATGAATCTTCCTTCAAACATAATGCACATTTCTCCTCATATAGCCCAGCATCCAGATGATCTGTTCAGCATATAGATCCTGTTGAAGATTATCCAAAAACGATTGGAACAGCACATCAACAGAGAACTGCCAGAAGTGCAGGCTGGGTCATGGCACTAGGGATATTGCAGCTAATGTTAGATGGATCTTGGGTGAAAACCAGAAGTACAAGAGGAGTGTCTATCTGTGTTTCATTGATTATGCAACAGCATTTGACTGTGTGGATCACAACAAACTGTGGCTGACTCTGTGAAGAATGGGAATCCTAGAACACTCCATCGTGCTAATATGAAGCTTATACTTGGACATTACAAAGACAGAAGAGGAAGAAAAGATCAAAATGGATGTCAGAAGAAACTCTGAATATTGCACTGGAGTGCAGAGAAGCCAAATCACAAGGAAGAAGTCAAGATACTAAAGAGATGAACCGAAGATTTCAAAAGGCAGCACGGGATGACAAAGTAAAATATTACAATGAAGTGTGCAAGGAGTTGGAGTCAGAAAACCAAAAGTGTCAAACTCGCTCAGCATTTTTTAAGCTCAAGGAGCTGAAAACAAATTCAAACCTCCAGTTGCTATAGTCAAGGATGCTTTAGATAGAGTATTAAGTGATCTGGGAGGTATCAAAAGAAGATGGAAAGAATATACTGAGTCATTGTATCAAAAGGAATTGGCAGACACAGAAGAATTTAATGAAACAACTATGGTGATGAAGGAAGAAGTTCAAACTGCTTTGAAAGAAATAGCAAAATATAAGGCCCCAGGAATAGATGGTATACCAATTGACATATTTCAGCTAACAAATGCTGCCCTGGATATGCTCACCAAATTGTGTCCAGAAATCTGCAGAACAACCATTTGGCCAACTGACTGGAAGAGATCTATATTTGTTCCCATTCCAAAGAAAGGTGACCCAACAGAATGTGGAACTACAGAACAATATCCTTGATTTCACATGCAAGCAAGATTCTGCTGAAGATTATTCAAAAACGACTGGAAGAGCACATTAGCAGAGAACTGCCAGAAGCCCAGGCAGGTTTGGAAGAGGTCGTGGTACTACGGATATTGTAGATAATGTTAGATGGATATCGGCTGATAGCAGGGAGTACCAGAGGAATGTCTATTTATGCTTTATTGATTATGCAAAGGCATTTGACTGTGTGGATCATAACAAACTGTGGCTGACTCTGAGAAGAATGAAAATCCCAGAACACTTGATTGTGCTAATGCAAAACTTACACTTGAACCAAGAGGTAGTCATCAGAACAGAGCAAGGAAACACTGCATGGTTCAAAATTGGG
>NW_006399860.1:9890255-9893753 GCF_000299155.1 Elephantulus edwardii | reverse complement strand
ATCACATAAGCTGACAAAAAAAATAAACAGATGCATCTTGAAGAAAGTACAACCAGTGTGTTCCTTATAGGCATGAATGGTAAAACCTGGTCTCACATACTTTGAGCATGAGGAGAGGCTGTTCCTCGGAAAGACACATGATGCTTGGAAAAGTCTGGGCTCGTGTGTTTTAGAAATGATGAGTATGGCATCGGATAGGAAAGGGAGGGTTCAAATCTCTCTTTCATAGGGTCCCTATGATTCGTAATTGACTAAGACACATAACAAATGCATACATGTTTAGTTCTTGAGAGTGAGGAAAATGTTGGTGAGGAAGGACACTACTACCTGCTACTGCTGCAATTCTGACTCATTGAAACTTAGCATCAAGTTTTGGAGGTTGTAAGTATTAAAGGGATTGGTATTTCTCCTGGGGAGCTCTTGGTACTTTTAAACTGGAACAATTTGGTTAAAAATTCAACACCTAGCCTACTTACTATACTATTAGTGCTCCTTTATCTCTTAATAATAGGAATTTACCTATTTTCCAAAGATCTTCCTGGATGAGTAGAGAATTCACGCAAACACAATCACACAAAATTTCAATAGTGATATCCAGGTATCTGATGATGTTATTGTCATCAACACATAATTTTAAGAATAACATGATTAAGCCCTGTAAAATTATAATGCATTTGTAGAATAATAATGAAGTAATTTTAAAAAGAAAAAATAAGTCCCAGGGATTGAGTACATTATAAATTTTACCTGTAAGTATGCACTTCATATTTATGAACTTTCAAAGTTTCATAGTTAAAATTATTTAGTAGTGATCTCTGTCACACAGGAGTAGAAAAGTTATGAGAAATTAAAACACAAACCAGAAAAGTTCAAAAGATGTAAGAACAATTCTAGTAAATATTTGACATTAGGTTAAATAAAATGAAAAACCGGGTATATGAATTGCAGAAATTGAATGCTAATATCCCATTCATTCTATGTTGAGTCTGCTGAGACTCATGGCAATGCCATACATCTCTGAGTAGAACTGTGCTCCATTTCAATTACTGATATTCGTAGGCCGATCATAAGACTTTTCTTATTTTACTTTCAAATCTTTGGTTAGCAACTCAGCGATTTGTGCCACCCATAGAGTCTGCTTAAACCTTAGTAGTTGCTCTGCGCTGTTTTGTATTCTAAATAACACATTTGCAAAAACATTAAGCCAAAGAAAATAATGTGATTAAAACTTAAAGTATTCTAAACAAAATCCTTTGATTATAAGAAAACAGAAACAATATAAGAAAATAGAGGATATGTCACATGTTAAAAATACTTGAAAAGGGGAAAAAATCTAACTTTATATAAATCAATTACAGAAACACCCCGAGTTATAAATGGCCTGCATGCAGACAACATCTACCTAACCTTTAAGAAAAGCTCTGAGCCCCTTGAACACTCCCATAAGTGATAGTCAGCCAAGTAAAATGGGAGTAGACCTAATTTTTTATAGTTTGAATGACTCCTCACAGTAAACAGAATGGGGAAAATTGCAAGTCTAATTGAAATTGGAGACTCACAAGAGCCCTCTCAAGGATCCTGATGCAAGAGATTACATTAGAAAACTACAGACTTTCAAGAGATTTAGTTGACTGCCATCTTTAAGAAGGGTAGTGTTACTTCTGTTGGGCTCCGAATTCTACAAAAACACAGTAAGAGATGGATCTTTGTTATAAACTGTCTGTGTCAGAATATAACTGCTCACAGTTAAGTAGGCCACTAAAATATAACAACCATTAATGTTTTGAAATAACTATTATCATTCCAGGGCTATTTATTAATTTTGATACATAGCATAAAAAATTACACAGCTCTCAAATTATATATAGGATATAGAACAAAAACAAATATGATGTAATTTCCAAAGACATACATTTCCCCTTAGCAACTTCAGTACATCTAAGAACCAAGAGTCAAGTAAATATCATAGATAACAAAAATATAAAAAAATTAAATCTGCATGAAAATTAAAAAGCATTTTGATAAAAAAAATGAAATAAGCAAGGTTTATCTCAATCTTGGTGCCTTGAGAAAATACTAATTGTATTAATCAGGTCATTGTAGTCGGTCTTTAAAATGTAACAGATAGTTTCAGATTCCTTCAAATAGATATTTTAAGGAACTCAATCAACCTCTATTTTAAGGAATCAAATTTTTCATTGATTATAATTTTATCACATGCAAAGATAGTAAATTAATCTCAATTTGTTACTATTGAAATTTACTTTTTTAAATATTTTTATTGATTTTCATATACTGATACCTTTGCAGTATGTTTCATTGTGTTTTATACAATCTTTCATTTACATTGTGTTTCATACAACCATTCATATATATTCTATTTTACATTATTTTTATACTAGTATAATTATAAACAGAATAACTAAACATGTTGAGAAAACAATTATACTGTTCCTCATTTGAGTTCACAAAATAACAGTCTAAAGGAAAAACAAACTACAAACAAAAAGCCAGTAGAGTAGATGTGAATTATTTCAGTTCAAAGGTTCAACTATCTTTTACCTCTAGTAGTTTAACTTTTGTCCTTGGTTCCTGAAGGTAAACTGCAAATCATTGAAATTTCCTAAGTAGTTAAAGTACTTTTGATATCTGGACCTCTCCTAGTGTATAAGGAGTTACACTGCCAACTCAAAGACAGGTGGTTTGAATCCACTAGCTGCTCTCAACAAGAGATAAACCCATTTTGGGGTCAACTGTGAATTCCAACTCAGTGACAGTTTGTAATGTTAGTAGCAGTATACCTGATGGTTTTTGCCAGTGCATGAGATTGGGCTAACCAGAAGACAATCCTAAATCCTGGTATCAGTTACCCTTAGGAAGGGTAGTCTTGGAGGAAATACAACCTTTGAATCTTTGTCTCTCACATACATAGGGCATGTTATCAGAGCAGCCAGTCTTTGGAAAAAATTAGAGGGTCAGTGAAAAAGAGGAAGACTCTTAATGAGAAAAACTGACACATGGAACTGACACATGGACTTTTGCATGGCAGAGATTGTGAGGCTGGGGCAGAGTTCACGAGTTGTTATTAGTAGTAGAGTACTAGTCAACTCCACAGTATTCAACAACAACAACAAAAAGTGGGAACTGATCCAATAATGTACGACTATATTGTGAAACTGGTTACAGAAGATCAATGAACTTTCTTGTTGCTGAAAGACATAGCTTCATATAGGAGAGTGGCATATCTTCTTTGTTGAAAATCTTCCTAGATTTCTACTTATAATTTTATTTTTATTTTACTCAGATTTCTTTACAAAGTGGGAATACATTGTTTTTCCCAATTATTTTCTTTGGCACTTTATTTTATTTGTTATAATTAATCTGAAATATCTTTCTATATCAGCATTTCTTAAGCT
This sequence comes from Elephantulus edwardii, assembly GCF_000299155.1. Lineage (NCBI taxonomy): Eukaryota > Metazoa > Chordata > Mammalia > Macroscelidea > Macroscelididae > Elephantulus > Elephantulus edwardii. The sequence continues at coordinate 9,890,337 of NW_006399860.1, read as the reverse complement.
CAAGGAACTGAAGAACAGATTCAAACCTAGAGTTGCTGTAATCAAGGATGCTTTGGGCAGAATATTAAATGATCCAGGAAGT
>NW_006399860.1:9872577-9889755 GCF_000299155.1 Elephantulus edwardii | reverse complement strand
TATGGTACATAAAATAAGGATATTAAAAATATATTCATTAAGAACTTGGCATTGTACGAGATCTTCTTAGATGAGGAAAGACATTATATTAAGCTTTAAGTGATAAAAAAAGTCTGAAATTCCTGGACAATAAACAAGTCACAATGAAGAAGAATTGATATCTTTGAATTATATTACTGAAGAACATTGAATATATGATAGATTTCCAGAAAAATAAATCTCTATTGAAGCAATGTAGCCATAATGCTCCTTTTTCCACTTTCAGAAGTATGGTGAAACTGCATCTCACACCCATTTGACATCTTTTCAGAAAATACCAGTTCCTGGAGAAAAAGATCATGCTTGGTAAAGTAAAATAAGCCAGTAAAGTAAGAGGAAGAACTTCAAGTTGGACTGATTAGTAGCCGCAACTAGAGACTGAAATATGGCAACAATTGTGAAAGACAGTTCAGGACTGGGATGTATTTCCTTCTGCTGTCCCTATAGTTAGAACTGACTCCAGAATACCTCATAAAAACAATATGAAATTACTAATTACATGTCTTCTTTTAAGAATGAACTTACTGTTGTTGTTGTTGAGTGCTGTTGTGTTGAGCACAACCCATAAGAACTCTATGAACAAAAGACCTGAACCCTGTTCTATAATTATCTTTATTTCTCAATGTTTATAGAGTATCCAGAAATATGTCATTTAGAAAGTGGATGCCGTCCCTGCTTCCAAGTCTGTCTCAATCTGGGAGCTCCATTAATCACTTTACACAGTACATAACTATTATTGCTTTTGACACATAGTGGCACAGTGTTCAGTATTACAGAAACCCCAAATTACTTCAGTACAGCAAATTGAAAGACCAGTGCTATACCACGTAGAAGAATGTTCATTCCAAGCCCAACTGCCTTATAAATAAAAGGCCCCCTCACCAAGGCTGGTTGACTCTAAATGAGAGGCTTCCAGCACATAGGTCATTGGATAAATCCAATCAGCTCTCTCCTGATTCTTAGTAGAAAAAGACCAACCAAACTATCCACACCTGACTCTCACCAAAACAAGAGAAACTGTTATGGCACAAAATTCAAAATTTAAACACTCAGACTATAGTGGAGATCAACAAACCTTTTATGACTGTCAGCTATTGCCCTAACCGTCCCAACCTGAGGGAAAGAAAAGATTGGGTTTATATACAGAGATTGGTATGTGGATTACACAAAGTTTATTGTGGTTGGCAGATGAGATGTCTTCACATTCAGAGTCATTATTATTTCTGACTTTTCATGGGTGTCCAGGCCCTTGGGCCTGGAGTGTCGTCAAGGAGTATTTACCAAGTCGGGTCAGCATGTACTGGGGAACATAAACCTTATCAACACAATTACAGCCAAAATTATTAAGACATGCATTTCTTAAAATGGCTGTCAGAACAAAATGGCTTCTCTAACGCTAACATAAAATGGCTTCTCTAATGCTTAACGTTTAACATTAACAAAATCAGAATCCAACCACTTCACACATGAGACTCCTCAGCATATTTAATTAAATTTTAAAAAAAACCAAAAAACTAATTCTAAAAATGTATTTGGAAAAGAAAAGGTTCTAGAATAGTAAAAATATTTTTTAAAAACAATAAATACTCTGATTTCAAGACTTATCATGTTGTTTTCATTTCATGCTGTACGAGTCACCTGTGACTGACAGTAAGCCTATGCACGAAAGCTGTGAACCTTGTCCTATCCTAAGCTTGTCTCTCTGTCTCTGACATGCTTACCCCAATTGTCACAGTTACTGTATCAATCCATCTAATCTGAGATCTTCCTCACCTGTGATGCACTCAAAGAGTAGGTGATACTAGCAAGAGAACTTAAAACATAGCAAAGAAAAGGAGAATCCAAAACCAGATAGTAGTCATAAAAATTAACACAAGTAGATAAAAGGTTAAAAACATCACCGCAAACTTTACATAAGACCATTATCATAAAAAATAGGCTTACTCATAAAAAGTAAAAGCAGGCCCAAGGAGGGGAAGGATGAAAACAGAGAAGTGAAAATGGGTAGGAGAGAAATCATAGAGTCGCACAAGACAGTGGGTGGAGGGAGGGGGTAAAGGAAATGGGAAAGATCCAACAGGAACATGAAATGACCAGGTAATGGTGGGCATAGTCCAATGGTGATTTTACAAAGCACTGTGCGTGAAAATGATTTTATGAAAGAGTGTCAGTTAAGAAAAGTGTGAAACACACATACATATACAAAATAAATCTGTAAATGTAAATTGCAATTGTAAATATTAAAAAATATAAAAATATGACCAGGGACTGGCTAAAAAAATTAAAAGACTTCAGCTTTTTTTCTTGAGCCGAATTAAAGAGAAATTTAGGTAAAATAAGATCAGAGCAAACCCTTTTCCCCAATACTCAGAAACCCTGCTAGATGTGAAATAAGTCTATTGAGCTATGTCATCATTAATCCAAAGTAAAAAAGCATATGAAGGTGAAGAAAATTACTATAATTTCCATTATAATAGCACCTATTGTGCAGCAAGAATTCCTTCTTATACATTAATAATTAAAACTAAAGAAAAATGCTTTTGGAAATCCTGACTACTTACTGAGACTGCAGCTGGAAGTGTTCAATTGTAGCTCTAGATAATATAGCGGCATAAATCATGAGATGCTGTGGAACATTAATTAATAGTTTTTAAATATGCAAGAAAAAATCATCGCAGCTGACAATGTAAATCTTTAAATGACTGAAATTTTATTTCTACTCCTTAGAAAAATTCTACTCTGTCATATGGAGCAGTTAATTAATATTTTCAATAAATAGTAAAAAAGCATTGCTCATCTCCATTATTCATGTATGATTCTTCTAATACCTTAAAAAAATTAGAGAACTTCAGAACTATGAAAATACAGAATTATGGAATTATATGGAACACAAGTGGATTATTCAGTCCTTCACATTAAAATGGTTTTGTAGACGATTCTTCATGTAACCTGAATTTACAGCCTTGAAAGATAACACAGTGAAGGTTTCAAATTAATATTTATTTTATCAGTTATTAAAAATGTATTTGTTCCATTTCACCTCATTTATTTTTTATATAGTTCTTTGGAGGACTAGGTTCCACCCACTTATTAAATTGGAACTCATCCATCCCTCAGTCAAAGGACTGATAGCTGTGGACATGTGACCAGCATAAATGATTATATAAAATAATATAGCACATATATAATAGAAGCAAATTGGACCATTCTTATAGTCTAGTTAATATTCCCATCAGGAATTACATATATAGAAATAAGTGTGAAAATAGCAACCTCTCTTCTAATGTCTTTAAATTAGACTTCATATTATCTTTTATAAACATATGATATTGTTTTCCATCGGGTCAGAAATGACATATAAAAAAAATGACATATAGCTGATCCTTCCCCTCTGGCAGGTTTTCAGAGGCACTTTATCACAGGAGGAGATAGCCTATCCTACAACCACAGAGCAGCTGGTGGTCTTGAACCGTGCACCTTCTGAATTGCAGTGCAACTTCTTGCCACTAGGCCACAAGAACTCCCTAGAAACACATTGTTGCTGTTGTTATTTGCCATCGAGTCGCTTGCGACTCATAGCGACTGTGTACAACAGTCCTAAACTCTGCTCTGTCCTGTGCCAATCGCACTCTCTGACACTCCCATCCCGATTACCCCAGTCACTGAATCAATCCACCTCATACAGGGCCTTCCCGTCCTGCGTTGTCCCTCCACCCTCCCAAGCATGATGTCCCTCCTTAAAACATGTCAAAAGTATGTTAGATGGAGCCTCAAAGTCCTTGTCTTCAAGGAGCCACCTGGTTTAACCCTTTCCAGGATGAATCTGTCTGTTTTCCTAGAAGTCCATGGTACCCTCAATACTCTTCTCCAGCACCACAGCTCAAAGGCATCAATTCTCCTTCTATCCTCCTTAGTCACTGTCCAACTCTCTGATGCATAACAAGTGATCCCAAAGACGATGGCCTCTATCAGATGCACCTTAGTCTCCAGAGAGACACCATTGCTCTTCAGTATTTTGGAGAGGTCCCTAACAGCAGACTTTCCCACGGCAATACGTCTTTTAATTTCCTGGCTACTAGTGCTGAGAGTGTTGACTGTGGAGCCAACCAAACTAAAGCTGTGAACAATCTCAATCTCTTCACCATCCATCCTGATGCTGCCAATTGGTCCAGTGCTGAGAATCTTTGTCTCCTTGACATTGAGCCTCAGTTCATATTGGAGGCTGCAGTCCTTGACCCTCTGCAGTAAGTGCATGAGGTCCTCCTCAGATTCAGTGAGCAGGGTTGTGTCATCTGCATAACGGAGATTGTTGATGAATCTTGCACCAATCCTGACACCACTCTTCTCCTCAGAGAGCTCAGCCTCCCAAATAATCTGTTATCTAAACACATGTAAGGAGAAAAAAAAAAGACTTCATTTCAAGTTTGGTAGGGGGGTTGAGTTCTTTTGATTTTGCTATTTTCTTCATTGTCTTTTATCATTTCAGTTTTGCTTTTACTCTTTTTCCACTTCTTTAATATTTTTCTACTAGTTTATTTACAGAAATCTAATACATTGTTTTCAAAAACAAATTCTTTCAATTTCCCTCACTCCCCCACCCATCAAATTGTACAGTCCAATGATTAATCTCTCCCTCTTCCTGCACATCCTCATCCCTCTACTTCCGACCTCTCCCACTCTTTTTGGATCCTTATACTCATTCCAAAATAATGGTTTGACACAATATTTATCCTTGTGGGACAGAGTAATTTCACTCAGCATAATGCTCTCTAGTCCCTCCCAAGTTAGATAATAATTTACAAAGTTATTACTCCTGACTGCTGCATAGTATTCCATTGTGTAAATGTACCATAATTTCTCAATTCATTTGTTTGTGGTTGTACCTTTGGGCTGTTTCCATGTTTTTGCAATGGTGAATAATTCTGCTATGAATATTAGTGTCTAAATCTCAGATTGTGCCTCAGTTCTCGTCTTCTCAAAGTATAAGTTATTCCAACTAGTGGAATAACTGGGTCATACGTAATGTCTAAATTCAGCTTTAAAAAATTAATTTTAATGAAAGTTTACAGAGACTTTGGATTTCCATTCATTCATTGTTGCACTTTTCTCCCTATCCACCTTTCCCCTGCCCCAATTTACTCTTCCTTGTGAAAAGTAAAAGAAAATTTCTTTCATTGTTATATACAATCCCTCCCACCAAGTCCACTCCACTATGCTGCCTTCATTCTGCACTCCTGTCATTACAATAATGCCTATTCATATATTCCTTTTAAACAGTACTGTCCCGCATCTGTTTCAATACAGTATACACTATTTGTCCCCTCTTTCTTACTCTTCCCACAACCCTCTTTTATAATAGTGTTAAGTTTTTTGAGGGAGTGCCAAACTGCCTTCCAGAATGGTTGTACCATTTTACAATCTCACCAACAATGTATAAGAGTTCTTTTCTCATCATGTCCTCTCCAACATTTATTTTTTCTGCCCTGTTAAACTTAAAAAAAAAAACAACTTTATTATCAATCAACTAAGTGTCCAAGGTACATCCCTGTGACACTCTGCTCCTTCCTTCTCAGTTACATAAACTGATTTTTCCTTAAGATCTATATACATTTTAATTACAATACTTTTTGCATGTTATTGTATACAAATATCTGCCATTATCTGAAAAAAATACAAATATGAAAAGTAAGAATATGCATAGTAATATATAATATGTTACTCTACCAAACATGAATTCATGGCATTAAACATTTTGACGTTTGCTCTATTTACTTGGAATAGTTTCATAATAAAGTCAAGAAAGTACACTTAGGACATCATGAACAACAATATGTACTTAACTATATTTAACAATATATAAAATAGTAACTTTTTTAATTAGCGAACTTGTAAATCATAGAAAATAATAAGCTCTTTGCCAAAACTCATGCTGATAAGAAACAACATAACTGGTAGATAAATGATGAAAAACACAATACTTTGCTCCATGTAATCTCATAATAAAATGGAATCTATATTTACAGTGTGAGTCTTAAACATGTGAAATGCATAGAAAAAAATAATTGACAATGGTCAGGTAAACAACTAACTAAATTAATTTATTGCCACCTAGTGGAAACTGATTTAGAACTGACCCTAAACTGGATTTTGGAAGTTGTAAATCACATGGCAAGAGATTGTTCATGTTCTCCAGTGGAGTTTCTGGTGGATTAGAGTTGGCTGCCTTTAGGTTAGTAACACAATTCCCTACCCACTAAGCCATGAGCTCCCTAGAGGTCAGGTAATTATTATAACAATCTAGCTCAATAATGTTACATTTCTTGTAAGATAGTAAGCACTATCTTTTTGTTATAATTATTCTTATAATGTTAGATGGATCTTGGCTGAAAGCAGGGAATACCAGAGGAATGTCTATCTGTGCTTCATTGACTATGCAAAGGCATTTGACTGTGAATTACAACAAACTGTGGCTAACTCTGCAAAGAGTAGGAATCCCAGAACACTTGACCATGCTTATATAAAACCTATATTTGGACCAGGAGGAGGGAGTTATCAGAACAGAGCAAGGAAACACTGCATCATTCAAAATAGGGAAGGGTGTACACCAGAGATGTTTCCTATCTACATATCTTTCAATCTATATGCAGAACAACCCATTGGGAGGATGGGTTCTATGAAGAGGAATATGGCATCAGGATTGGAGGAAGACTCATCACAACTTGCATTATGCAGATGATGCAACTTTGCTGGCTGAAACTGAAGAGGACCTGAAGTGTTTGCTGGAGAAGGCCAGTGACTACAGCCTTTAATATGAATTAAAACTCAGCATCAAGAAAACAATAATTCTCACCACAGGGCCAACTGGCAACATCATGATAGATGGTGAAGAGATTGAGATTGTTAACACTTCAATTTGCTTGGCTCCACAATCAATACTCTAGTACCAGCAGCCAGGAAATCAAAAGACAAATTGCATTGGAAAAGTCTGCTGTCAGAGACTTTTCCAAAGTACTGAAGAGCAAAGAATGATGTCATTCTGGAGAATAAGGTTCACCTGATACAGGCCGTGGTCTTTGCAATTACTTGCTATGAATCAGTAAGCTGGACAATAACTAGGAATGATAGATAATTGGTGACTTTGAGCTGTGGTGCTGGAGAAGAATATTAAATATACCATGGAGAATAAACAAGTTTAGAGGGTGAGACCTGGCTGCTCCTTGGAGGAAAGGATTCTGAAGTTTCATATGTATACTTTGCATGTTGCAAGGAGGAAACAGTAGTCGGAGAAGTACATCATTCTTGGGAGGGTGGAGAGACAGCACAAGACAGGAAGACCCTCAAAGAGTGGATTGACTCAGTGACTGGGGTAGCAAGGGTAGGTGTATCAGAGAGCATAAGGTTGGTTCCGGATAGAGCAGAGTTCAGAGCTGTTGTCCCTGGGTTCAATATGAGTCACAAGTGACTCAAAGGCACATAACAACAACAATTTCCTTGATTCAAAAATAATTTAAATATTCTAGATACCACAGATTTTATCCCTTATCAATTTTAGAACATACTTAGTATTAACTGTAAAATTTTGCATAGTATTCACAGATTAGCTGATAAAACTGCTATTTATTTCAAATAACTATAATACATCCCAAAATATTGCTTGAAAACTCCTGACATTTCAGGATTATTCACAATAAACTTTTAGCCGTTTACTTCATCTCTCTATGAAATGTATTAATATCATATTTAGATCCAAAGGATTTTCCATTTCGTATTTCTGTTCTGTTTAGTTATTGAATTCTGTGTTCTCTGTACAAATTGTAGCATATTGCATCTGTCAATAAAAATGTGTTCATTTTTATGCATGGCTGATATAAGTTGCATACTCTTCTTGAGTAAACTTCAAAATGAATATAAATATTTCATTTATTCTTCTTCATTCTTACTTAGCTTATCAAATGAATGTAATATAGTTTAACTTAATGTTTTGATCACATTTTATTGTTTTTTTTTCACTTATTTATCTGTTTGATGCTGAATTTTAATCATTCACCTACACTTTACAAAACTATTAGAGAATTTTTTTTTAAAAATCTCTCATGTCCTTAACTGAACTTACATGGATAGATATTCATGACGTGCAAAAAATGTTTGTTTCATTAAATTGAATGTGCTACTTATGAATGATAGAAAAGTTCTATAAGGCTAAAGTTCTATTTTGTTTCGCTTAGTATTATAGAGGTGATTTCAAAATTCTTTTATAAATACAGGAAAACAAATCCAGTATAACAAACATTAAATATTGGTTAGAGTTTGATTCTAGATTAGGCATTGTTTATAGATAAGCATTAGAATATTTGTGCTATGTTCGTAATCTTTCACTGATGCAAACAAAGTAATTGAGCAAAATATTAATAGGTTTACTTTCTCATATCAAAAACCTCTTGGCCACGTTCAAATTGACTCACAACTCTTTTTCCAATATTTCCAAGGCTACATATCACATGAGAAGAGGTTCCCTATAATTCTCCCTCAAAGTCTGAGTGGATTCAAATTGTCACCAACATGAGGACTTCAAGTTGATAGCATAACTCCCTCTTTAGATTGCACCAGAGCTCTGTATTAGTCCTATTTTAGGTGTTAATCATAATAATAGAGGACAATCTCAATTTTATGAGCTCTCAACACATTAAAAGGTAAGTAAATACAGTTTACATTAGCTAAATTTAATTTCTAAATGATAAAGGTTAATCATTAAAAATTTCTTGTTGAAGATAAACTTGATGTCTCTACTTGTAAAATATTGGTTTGCAAGACACTAATTTCCTTATGTTTACAAAATGTTCAAAAGAAGAGAAAACCTTGAGTTTATGCTTTAGCAATATATAAAAAAACAAAACTTTGATAATTGAAGTTTTGAAAGTCATAATTTCTTTTCAATATTTAATTATTCATTTACAACTTTCAGTTTTAAATATAGTCTTTTGCTTTTCTAGTTCATTTCATTTTGCTGGAATTGAAAAGCTTAATTCTGTTATCCACTCTAGGTAGTCTTACAAACACAGCAAAAATATTGCTTAATACAATGCCATGTATTCACAGGCAAACCCCAATGGCGTTGATAAAATTTCTTTAATTCAATAATTATGAAGAATCAAGAATGACAAAAATAAATGCCAAGCATATGCATGACTGTAGTTTTCAGCAAACATTTATTTAGTGCCATTTTCATGAAGTTTATTACTTACTTAGGGCAGAGAAAAAAGGATAAAATTCTATCTGAGATCTAATTCCATAGAAAAGGTCATCTTCCTAAGGTTAGTTAATGGAGAAATCTCTCTATTCACTCAGCCCCCTCCATTCCCTTAACTGGAGGGAACAATGGGGGGAATTGGACAAAAGACATATCTAGACAGAAAATAGTCTACATACATAGTAGGAAAGGGGGAAAGAAGAGAAGAGGAAGGTTCAAGATGCATGATGAATATTTGATCATTAATGTCAACTTTGGTGACATCTAAGAAAATATATTCTCCTGAAATCTGAGTCAGACCTTCTCAGGATAAAATTGTGTAGTTATATACCAAGGCACTCTGAGAGCTTACAGCTAAAGCACTTATTGTTGTTATTGTTCTTTTTGTTGCTGTTGAGTTGGACCTGACCCATAGTTGACCTTCAATGGATCTTCTGAGGCAGTAAATTGCAAGGTAAAATACTGCTCATCGTTCTCCTACAGAGCAGATGGTGAATTCAAACTGTGTACCTTTGGGTTGGCAGCCCAACCCCTTACCACTGAGCTCTCTATAAAGTACTAAAGGAGGGAATTTATGTTCTTTCAGTCTTATTTCATTGTAAGGACTAATATAAAGGGGGAAAAATTATTTCTATTCCCCTGGCAGCTCTCTCAATATATGAGAAAATAGTGATTTCAAAATTATTTTAAAGTCTAAAAATTTTGTTGTTGTAGTTGCCCTGCAGTGAGTTTTCAAAGGCAGTGAATTGCAAAGGAAGGAAGTATTCATCTTTGTCCTGAAGAGCAGCTGATGGATTCAAATTGTGTACCTTTGTATAGGCAGGTAAATTCATTGCCACTAAGCCAACAGAGCTCAATATATTTAAAAAAAAATAATGCTCAATTAGCAAAAGCTAAACAATATATATCCCATACAGTTATAAGTCTTTCATAGACATGATTAACTTTATTTCTTCAAAGAAACATTTGAGAAATGTGCATGATCTATAAAGGATAAAGGATATTGAAACTTAAGTTTAAGACACTTCATTATATACAGTGAAGTTATAAATCCAAGTAATAAAAACAGAAGTTGCCTGACAACAAATTCTGAGAATATTAGTGGAGATTCAGATTAAAATGAAATAGTATTGTGATTTATTGTTTTAATTTTGCTGGTTGAAAGGCTCAAGGACATGCATAAAATACTAGGTTTTATAAAAAAAGCTAAATATGGATAAAGATACTTCTTTATTAATACATGATGGACATGTCATTTTGGGTTTTGTTTGCTTATGTTTTTTGCTATCTTACAGAGGATGGTTTTTTACTTAAAGATTTGGCATTGGGACAATTGGCAGCATCATGATGAATGGAGAGGAGATTGAGACTATTAACAACTTCAGCTTGCTTGGTTCCTAAATCAGCACTCTTGGCAATGTTGTTGTTATGTGCCTTCAAGTCACCTGCAACTCATAGCAACCCTACATACAATAGCCGTAATCCCTGCTCTATCTTGTGCCAATCTTATTGGCTCTGATACACCTACCTTCCCAAGTCACTGAATTATTCCATCTCATTAATAGTATTCCTCTCTTGCACTGAACCTCCATCCCTCCAAGTATGATGTCCCTCTCTAAGAACTGGTTCCACATAACAACATACCCAAAGTAGGTCAAACAAGGCTTCAGAATCCTTGCCTCTAAGGAGGAGCATGACCTCAACTTCTCTAGGACAAACCTGTTTGTTCTCCTAGCAGTCCATGGTACTCTTCTTCAGCACCACAGCTCAAAGGCATCAATTCTCCTTCTATTAACCCTAGTTATTGTCCAACTTTCTTATGTATAGCAAGTAATTGCAGAGACTGTAGCCTGGATCAGGCGCACCTTAGTCTCCAGACATTTCTCTTCAGTACTTTAGAGGTCTCTGACAGCAGACTTTCCAAATTAATCTTTTAATTTCTTGGATGCTGGAATCAAGAGTGTTGATTGTGGAGCCAAGTAAATTAAGCTGTTAACAATCTCAATCTCTTCACTATCTAGCATGATACTGCCAATTGGTCCAGTAGTGAGAATCTTTGTTTCCTTGATGCTGAGCCTCAATCCATATTGAAGGCCTTCTACAGCATGCTCTCCAGGTCCTCCTCAGTTTCACCAACCAGGGTTGTGTCACTTGCATAATGCAAATTATTGAGAGTCTTCCTCTAATCCTGATGCCACATTTCTCCTCATAGAGCCCAGCCTCCCGTATAATCTGTTCTGCATCTAGATTGAAAAGGTATGCAGATAGGACATATCCCTGGCGTACACTTCCCAAATTTGAACCATGCAGTGTTTCCCTGCTCTATTTTGGCGACTGACTTCTGGTCCAAATATAGGTTTCCCTTAAGTGTTCTGGGATTTCCATTCTTGTCAGAGTTAGCCACAGTTTGTTGTGGTCCACACAGTCAAACACCTTTGCACAGTCTATGTAACACACATAGACATTCCTCTGCTACCCCTGCTTTCAGCCAAGATCCATCTAACATTATCTGTGATATCTCTTGTACCACAGCCTCTTCTAAATCCAGCCTGCACTCTGGCAGTTCTGTGTTGATGTCATGTTCCAGTCGCTTTTGGATAATCTTCAGTAGAATCTTGCTTGCATGTGATAGCAGTCAGGAAATTTAAAAAAATGCATAGGGAACATCTGCTGTCAGGTACCTCTCAAGACTACTAAAGAACAATGTCATCAGTCTGGAGATGAAGGGGTGTGATTCGGCTCATAGTCTTTGCAATTAGTTACTATGCATCAGAGAGCTGCACAATGACTAAGGATGACAGAAGAAGGTTCAATGCCTTTTTGCTATTGTGCTGGAGTAGAGTATTGAACATTCTATGGGATGGCAAGAGAACAGGTTTGTCCTGGAGAGGGTGAAACCAACTTGCTTCTTAGAAGGGAAGATTTTGTAGTTCAGTCTCACATACTTTAGGCATGATGTGAGGAGGGACTAGTTCTTGGAGAAGGACATCGTGCTTGGAAGGATGGAGGGACAGCTCAAGAGAGGAGGACCTGGATGTGATGGATCAACATAATAACTGAGATAATGGGGTTAAGTGTGCGGATACAGTGAAACCGCCTTAGGATAGGGCAGGGATCAGAAATATTGTGCATGGGGTTGCTATGAATCACAGTAACTCACATTTTTATGAGGTACAAGCAATCCCTGAAGAATGAGGCCATTATGCTCTAATATATTCACACAGTGAAATATGGCACAGCCCTGAAAAACCTTCAAAAACTCATTAAATATTACCCAATGTGGATGATGCTATAAAGTAGAGTATGCCCTACAGCCACTCCATGAAAAACAGATTTGGACCCTATCCTATCCTGTGCCATCCTCACAATCTCTGACATACTTGAGGTCATTGCTACAGTCAGTATGTAAATTCACCTGGTTTTGAGTTTTTCTTTCACCAATCCTCCAAATTTCTAAGCATGATAGCCTTCTCCAAGGAATAGCCTCTCTTAGCAACATGTCTGAGTATGTGAGATGAAGCTTTATTACCTTTACGTCAAAGGAGCATTTGTTGTTGTGTTTTGTTTTGAGTTTTTTTTGTTGTTGTTGTTGTTAGTACATAGGATATACAGTGTTTTTCTACTACACCATAACTCAAAGGCATCAAATCCATTTTCTTCTGTCATTCTTTCCATTGTCCAGCTCTCAGATGTACACCAAATAATTAAAAAGATCTCATGTGCTGAATCAGGCACATTTTAGTCCTCAAAGTAACATCATTGCTCTTCAATATAGAAGGTTCCCTGATTGCAGAGTTTCCTAGTAAAATACCTCTCCTGATCTTCTAACTGCTGGTACTGAGTGTGTTGATTGTGGATACATGTAACATGGAGTTCATAAGAGGAAATTATTTTAGTGAAATAGCTCAGTTACAAAAAGATAAATACTGTATAATACCACTATTTAAAAAATAAGATGGCTGTAGTAAGAGGGAGAATAAGATTGGAAATGATAGACAAGAACAATTGTCATGTCTTGTGGTATTAGGGATGGCTTAACTATTGCAACATCAAAGCTTTTAATGTTACTTCAAAACTATATATTTTTTTTTAAATTTGTATATATTTATTAATATAATATACTAACATATAGTAATATATTAATATGTTGTTATTATGCACCATTGAGTCATTTGCTACTCATAGCCACCCTATGTACAAGAGCCCCAAACCCTGCTCTATCCTGTGACAACCTCACCATCTCCAACACTCCCACAACCTCAATCACAGAATCGATCCATCTAATTGAGGCTCTTCTCCTCCTTCGCCATTACTACACTCTGCCAAACATGATGTCCCTCTCCAAGGACCAGTCCCTTCTTGCAACATGCCCAAAGTATGTCAGACGAAGCTTCAGAGTCCTTAACTTCAAGAAACAGCCTGGATTCACATTCTCCAGGACAAACCTGTTTGTTCTAACAGTCCACAGTATATTCAACACTCTTCTTCAGCACCACAACTCAAAGGCATCAATTCTCTTTCTATCATCCCTATTCACTGTCCAACTCTCTGATGCATAGCACATAATTGGGAAGACTATAACCTGGATCAGGTGCACCTTAGTCTCCAGCCTGACATCATTGCTCTAAAGTACTCTTGAGAGGTCCCTCACAGCTGACTTTCCCAATGCAATCTATCTGTTGATTTCCTGGCTCCTTCTATCAAGATTGTTGACTGTGGAGCCGAACAAACTAAAACTGTCAACTATCTCAATCTTTTCACCATCCACACTGATTCTGCCAATTTGTCCAATGGTGAGAATCTTTGTTTTCTTGATGTTGAGCTTCAATCCATAATGAAGGGTGCAGTCCTTGTCCTCTGCAGCAAGTGCTTCAGGTCCTCCTCAGTTTCAGCAAGCAGGGTTGTGTCATCTGCATAACGCAGGTTGTTGATAGATCTTCCACCAATCCTGATGCCATATTCCTCCTCACACAGCCCAGAGTCTCAGATGATCTGTTCTGCATAAATATTGATAAGGTGTGAAGAAAAATACATCCTTATTTATGTATAATAATATATATTTCTTTTAAAATACTAGATAGATTTGGATAAGATGCTTACTTTCTTGAATGCTAGAATTTGAATAAGCAATAATAGCACAGTTGAATAAACATTTTTAGTGAATTAGGTAGCATTGATCTTTTAGAAATAAGTAGTTGTAATTAATTTTAAAATGTCTAAGTTTATTCTGAAGAAGTGGTTTTGAGGGGAAACCTTGTTTACTGCCTGTAAAATTGGTCTTCTGAACTTGTCAATTTTTTTAAATTAAAATAGGAGCATTTGTTTAATTTTTTTTAAAAATTGGGACCTCTAATAAATCAGAATATAAGGATATATTCTTTGTCAGGATATGTGTCACTCAAAATGTAAAACAGAACCACAAACCTGATAATTGTTAATATTATTAGATGTTATTGTTGCTGTTGTTATGTGCCATCAATTTGCTTTCAACTCATAGTGACCCTATGTACAACAGCCCTAAATCGTGCTCTATCCCTTGCTAATCTCCCTATCTCTGACATGCTTAACCCCATCACCACAGTGATGGAATCAATCCATCTCACCTCGGGTCTTCCTGTTCTACACCATCCCTCCAAACTCCCAAGCATGATGGCCCTCTCCAAGGACTTGTCCCTCCTTGCAACATGCCCAAAGTATGTCAGAAAAAGCTTCAGAATCTGTGCCTCCAAGGGACAGCCTGGCTTCACCCTCTCTAGGAAGAACATGTTTTTTTTTCCTAGCAGTACATGGTATATTCAATACTCTTCTCCAGCACCATAGCTCAAAGGCATCAACTCTCTTTCTATCATCCCTAGTCATTGTCCAGCTCTCTGAAGCAAAGTAAGGAATGACAAAGACCATGGCCTGTATCAGGTGCACCTTAGTCTCCAGAGTGACATCGATGTTTGTCAATACCTTGGAGAGGTCTCTGACAGCAGACTTTTCCAGTGTAATTCATCTTTTAATTTCCTGGCTTGCTGGTACCAAGAATGTTAATTGTAGAGCCAAGCAAACTAAAGCTGTCAACAGTCTCAATCTCCTTACTATCTATCATGATGCTGCCAATTGGCTCAGCAGTGTGAATCTTTGTTTTCTTGACATTGAACTTCAATCCATAATGAAGGCTACAATCTTTGACCTTCAGCAGCAAGTGCTTCAGGTCCTCCTCCATTTCAACAAGCAGGGTTGTGTAAACTGCATAACACAAATTGTTGTTAAGGCTACATCCTATCCTGATGACACAGTTCTCCTCATGGAGCTCAGCCTCCCGCATAATCTGTTCTGCATATAGATTGAAAAGATATGGAGATAGGACACATCCTTGATCCACACCCTTCCCAATTTTGGACATTGTTGTGCTTCCTTGCTCTGTTCTGACACTATCTCCTGGTCTAAGTAAAAGTTTGACATAAGCACAGTCAAGTGTTCTGGGATTCCAATTCCTCTCAAAGTCAGCCATAGTTTAGTGTGATCCACACAGTCAAATGCTTTTGCATAGTCAATGAAACACAGATAAACATTCCTCTTGTACTCTGCTTTCAGCCGAGAGCCATCTGACATTAACTATAATATCCCTAGTGCCATGACCTCGTCTAAATCCAGCCTGCACTTCAGGCAGTTCTCTGCTGATGTGCTGTTCCAGTCATTTTTGCGTCACCTTCAGCTGAATCTTGCTTGCATGTGATATCAATTATATTGTTCAATAATTCCCATACACTGTTGGATCAACTTTGGAATGAGAACAAAAATAGATCTCTACCGGTCAGTAGGCCAGGTGGTTGTCCTCCAGATTTCTCGGCACAACTTTCTGAGCACATCCAGGGCAGCCTCTGTTTGTTGAAATATGTCAAACAGTATACCATCAATTCCTGGAGTCTTGTTTTTTGCCACTTCTTTCAGAGCAGATTGACTTTCTTCCTTCATCACACACAGGCTCTTGCTTTTACATTGTTTCATGAAATTTTTATGTATCCAACAATTACTTTTGGTACAATGACTCTGTATACTCTTTTCATCTTCTTTTAATGCTTCCTGCATCATTTGCTAATCCGCCCAAAGCATCCTTAATAATTACAACTTGAGGTTTGAATTTGTTCTTCAGTATCTTAAGAAATGCTGAATGAATTCTGCCCTTTTGATTTTCTGATTCCAGTGCCTTGCACATTTCATTGTAATTGTAATATTATTAGATACATATTTAGTAAGAACATATTTAGATAAGTAAAGAAAAAAAAACCATATGTAATAATAGAATAATGGGGGAAACTAAACAAACTGGAAACCTACAAATTTAAAATCATTACCATGGATGTAATAAAGTAATTCTCATCAAATGTCATTTCATTGATGTTAGATAATTGGGACCTAATATGAGATTTGAAGAAGAATTGCTTTGTGTTTCATTAGTTATAAAAAATGAGTGTAAGAAAAGGATTTAGAAGAATGTTCTATTTTAGTTACAGAGACAGGAATGAACTGATGTCAATGCTTGAAACATATTTTACATTGAGTAAAGATGAGGCAATGGATTGATGTCAGTTTTAGAAATCTGTTCAGTGGACTGTGTCCAAGCCTGATTGGCTGACATTCAAAACATGAGTTCTGTTACTGTCTGGCTTCCTCTCAAAAGCATGTTCACTGAAGCAAGTTGCCAATGATCAAGTTCATTGGTTTAAAACCTGTCTGGTAACCTACAACCAGGAGAAGAAAACGTGGATAAATGGGATCTTCTAAGACTCAAATCCCTATGCACATCCAAAAACTTCTCCAACAGGATAAAAAGGGAAGCCACTGACTGGGAAAAAGTATTCGGTAATAACATATCAGATAAGGGACTTATGTCCAGAATTTAT
>NW_006399860.1:9867990-9871292 GCF_000299155.1 Elephantulus edwardii | reverse complement strand
ACTGCACAACAGCATCATCAAATCTTCATCCAATGAGACGTTTGGCATCGAATACTGTGTTAGTAGGATTCATTGCAACTTGATTCTTTGCCGCATCGCCAATCAGGCGTGGTCCAGTTGCCTTGATCATTTGCAATGATCTCCACTTTCCCATGCTGGAAGACCCCTACACAGGAGTAGGTGGCACCACCTACTATTCCCTTTTGAAACACATGTCAAAGCAGTGACTTTTGAAAGTAATTCTGAGACAAACTTGTACCTTAATTTAGTATGAAATTCTATGGATTCTCTCTGTGCTTCAGACTTCACAGTTCTAAACAGGAAAAAGTTCCACTGATTTCCTGATGTGTCAGAATTTTAAGCTCACTCTATACCTATTCAATCTGTATGCTAAGCAAATTATTCAAGAAGCTGGACTCTATGATGAGGAATGTGACATCAGGAGCAGGGGAAGACTCATCAATAATAACCTCTGTGATGCAGATGATACTACCTAGCTGAAGATGAGGAAGACTTGAAGCACTCTCTGCAGATAATAAAAGAATACAGCCTTCAATATAAGTTGTATCTCATTGTCAAGTAAACAAAAATTCTTACCTATAGGCAACATCATCATAGATTGATTTTTGTCAACAATTTCATCTTACCAATCAACCACATTTGTACCAGCGAACAGGAGGTGTATTGCACTAACAAAGTTTGCATTCAGGAACCTCTTCAAATTATTGAAGAACAATGATTTTCAATTTGAGAAATTAAATGTACCTGACTCAGGCAACGGTCTTTCCAATCACTTGCTATTCATCTGAGAGTGGGATGTTGAATAAGGATGACAGAAGAAGAATTGATACCTTTGAACTCTGGTCTTGGAGAAGAGTACTGAACATCTCATGGACTGCCAAAACAACAAACAAATATAACTTGGAGAAAGTGGAGCCAAAATGGTCCTTGGAGGCAAATATGATAAAGCGTTGCCACATACACTTTGGGTATGTAGAAAGGCAGAAACTAATCCTTGGAGAGAGACAACATGTTTGGAAATGTTTGGCAAAAGAGAGGAAGACTCTCAACCATATGGATTAACACAGTAACTGCTGGAATGAACTTGAGTATTCCAGGGAATGCATGTACCGCACAGGACAGGATGGG
The DNA here is from genome assembly GCF_000299155.1 of Elephantulus edwardii. Lineage (NCBI taxonomy): Eukaryota > Metazoa > Chordata > Mammalia > Macroscelidea > Macroscelididae > Elephantulus > Elephantulus edwardii. The sequence continues at coordinate 9,870,143 of NW_006399860.1, read as the reverse complement.
ATTCAGATCTGTTATTCATAGGATCACTATGGGTTGTACTTAATAGATGTACACATAATTACAAAGGCATTATACATAATGCCTTAAAATTCCATTTGTCTTAAAAAAAATGAAAACAAAACTAAACCAAAACTATTCAGTGAATCTTCAGTCCACTCAAAAAAATACTATTGTTAGAAAATATTACTATTCTTTAGGGAATACATTTATATAATATATATATGGAACTGACCAATCCAAATCTACTATGGTTGAGTCAATATCAACTCAAAATGACTTACTGCCCTTTAGGATATCTGAAGCGGTAAATTTTTAGGGAAGAAAACTGCCTCCTCTTTTTCCTACCCAGAAGATGGTGAATTTTAATCACTAAACTTTTGGTTAGAATACCACTGTTTTACCCACTGCACCACCAGGTTTGAACAAATGCTCCTTAAGACATTTTTCTTAGCTATGCTCTATTTCTTGCACTTTTAAAGAATATTAATGGCTACAAATGACGCTTAATTGGACTGGCTATGCTCTTTAATTCTATAAATAAATTTTCCTGAATGTGTTATGATGTATTATAGAAGATTTTCACAGCTGTCTATTTCAAGTTCTTTTTTATCATCAGGATAATCCACCTACCCTTAACAGATCTTGTCTTCCTGGACTTTGCAGACATAACTCCCCCTGTTATTTCTTTTTGAAACTGACTTTGGATATGTAGGACTGTAGTGAATTGAGACATGTGCTGTTGGAGGCAACTTTGTGATTTTAAGGAAATTTTCATTCTCTATTGTTTGTTTTATATTGGGTAATTTAAAAGGAATTTAGTAAAAAAAAAGACTTGTTAAGGAGACAAAATTGATAAGATACTTCCTCTAATGTCTCTAGAATTCTGTCTAGTTTGATCCTCAACTTTTATAGAAAATCATTTCTGTGGCTAATAAGAAACATCAAGTTGTCTGTTTTGTCTGGCCATTATTTATCGATGTCTCTTAGAAATTTAAAATCCTTGATGCTCTAGAATTTTCAATTTCTTTTTCATTAAATTCAATGAACATATACAGAGATTTTTGGATTTCCATTAATTCACTGTACTTTTCTCCCTGCTGACCCTTCGCCCTCAGTTTGCTCCTCTCTTTGAAGAGTAAAAGAAAAATTCTTTCATTGGTATACAATCTCCCTCCCCACACCCCGAGTACACTCCACTATGCAACATTAATTCTGGACTCTTGTGATAACCATAATACCCTATCATATATCACTTTTAAACTGTTCTTTCACTCATTGGTTTCAATGCAGCATACATAATTTATCCAGTTTTTCTCAGTCTTACACCACCCCTGATGTCAGTCCTATTCTACAACAATGGCACTATGCAGTATTTGTCTTTTTGTGACTGAGATATTTCACTCAACATAATGTCCACCATGGTTGCCCATTTTGAATAATATTGCATGAGTTCCTTGTTTTTCAATGCATCATTGTGTGAATATACCACAGCTTCTCTATCCATTCATTTGTTGATAGGCACTTGGGTTGTTTCCACTCCTTGCTATTGTGAACAAAGCCATGATAAACATGGGTGTTCATATATCTGCTTGGATATTGGTTATGGTCTATTTAGAGTATATTCTCAGTAGTGGAATTTCTGGGTCAAATGGTATCTCTATTTGCAACTTTTTGAAAAAGTGCCACACGACTTTCCATAGTGGTTACGCCATTTTACACGTCCACCAACAGTGAATAAGGGTACCTGTTTCTCCACAACCTCGCCAGAATTTGTTGCTTGCTGTCCTGTTAAATTTTGTTATTCTGACTGGGGTGAGATGATATCTCATAATTGTTTTGGTCTGCAACTCTCTTAGAACTAGGGATTTTGAAGATTTCTTCATGTTCTTGTTGGCCATCTGGATGTCTTGATTGGTGAAGTATCTGTTCATATCCTGTGCCCATTATTCAATTGGATTATTTACCTTTATCTTGTTGTTGGGCTCAAGTATTTTATAAATTCTTGATGTAAGTCTCTTGTCTGACATGCCATTACCAAATACTTTTTCCCAGACTGTGGCTTCCCTTTTTACCCTGTTGGAGAAGTTTTTGGATGTGCATAGGGATTTGATTCTTAGAAGATCCCATTCATCTATTTTATCTTCTCCTGGTTC
>NW_006399860.1:9865169-9867165 GCF_000299155.1 Elephantulus edwardii | reverse complement strand
TGTAGAATGGGACTGTCCTTGGGGTTGGGGAGAGACTGAGTAAGATGGGTTCAATAATGTATACTGCACTGAAACAGAGGAGGGAGAGAACCGTCTAAAAGAGATGTAACTTGATTTGGTTTTTGAATATATAATGAGGTGTGGATCTTGCTTGAGTCTTCTGCAGATATTTTTCCAATTCTGCCAACACCATTTGTTTAAAAGTTCGTTTCCCCACTTAACTGATTTCATCTCCTTGTCAAAAATCAGTTGACCATAGGTAGATGGACTGATTCCAGGTTCTCAATTCTATTCCATGGGTCTATGTGTCTATCGTTGTACCAGTACCATGTTGTCTTAAGCACCACGGCAGTGTAGTGGGATTTGAAATCAGGGAGTGAGATGCCTCCTACCTTTTTTTCTATTTTTAAGGAGTGCTTTTATTATTTGGGGTTTCTTTCCATTCCAAATGAAAACGGAGATTACCTTTTCCATCTCCTTGAAGAATGGGATTGGTATTTGTATTGGGACTGTGTTGAACGTCTATATTGACTTTGGTAATACTACCATTTTCACAATATTGAGTCTTCCTATCCATGAACAAGAGATATTCTTCCACTTCTGTGGTCTCTTTTTGTTTCTTGTAGTAAGGTTTTGTAATTTTCTTTGAATAGATCCTTTGTGCTTAGATTTACTCCCAAGTATTTAATCTTGTGATTAGCTATCGTGAAGGGTATTGTTTTTCTTAGCTCCAGCTCTTTACTCTCTTTGTCACTGTAGAGAAATCCAACTGATTTTTGTATGTTGATCTTGTATCCTGCAACTTTGCTGAATTGGTCAAATATGTCCAATAATTTTCTTACTGAGTCTTTAGGGTTTTCTAGGTATACTATCATATCATCTGCATAGAGAGATAATTTTACCTTCTCTTTGCCAATTTGGATACCTCTTCTTTTCTTCTCTTGTCTTATTGTTATCACTAAGACTTCCAATACAATATTGAATAAGAGAGGGGAGAGTGAGCATCCTTGCCTAGTTCCTGTTCTTAAAGGGAATGTTTTTAAACTGTCTCAAGTAAGAACAATGTTGGCTCTTGGGTTAGCATAAGTACTTTTTACTATGCCAAGGAAATTCCCCTCTAATCTTATTTTGTTGAGTATTTTAATCAGGAAAGGGTGTTGGAGTTTGTCAAAGGCCTTTTATGCATCAATTGATAGGATCATGTGGTTCTTGTTCTTTGCTTTGCTAATGTGCTGAATTGCATTGTTTTCCTTATGTTGAACCATACTTATATACCTGTTATATATCCCAATTGGTCATGGTGAATTATTTCCTTGATGTATTGTTGAATTCTATTGGCCAGTATTTTATTCAGGATTTTGACATCTATGTTCATAAGAGATACTGGCCTATAGATTTCTATTTTCATGGTGCCCTTTCCTGGCTTTGATATCAAGGATATGTTTGCTTCATAGAATGAATCTGGGAGAATTTCACCTTTCGCTATTTTTTGAAATAGTTTATGTAGAATTGGTGACAGTTCTTGGAATTTTTGATAAAAAACACTTGTAAAACAATCTGGTCCAGGGCTTTTCCAGGGTTGGAAGTTGTTATATTACCTTTTCAATTTCTTCTTTTGTAATGGATCTATTCAGATGTTCAATTTTGGTTTGTGTCAGTTTAGGTAGGTTGTGCATTTCTAAGTATATGTCCATTTCCTCTAGGCTTTCATGTTTGCTTGAGAGTTGTGGGAGGATATCAAGGGTATCATCCATGAAGAGTGCAAACAGTCATTGCAAAGAGAGAAGAAGAAGAAAAGACCAAAATGGATGTCAGAAGAGACGCTGAAAATTGCACTGGAGCACAGAGAAGCCAAAGCACAGGGACGAATGCCAAGATACTAAAGAGTTGAATAGAAGATTTCAAAAGGCAACACGGGATGACAGCGCAAAATATTACAATGAAATGTGCAAGGAGTTGGAGTCAGAAAATCAAAAGGGCCGAACTCGCTCAGCAT
>NW_006399860.1:9860995-9863922 GCF_000299155.1 Elephantulus edwardii | reverse complement strand
ACAGGCTATGGTCTTCGTAATCACTTATTATGCATCAGAGAGTTGGACAATGACCAAGGAGGATAGAAGGAGAATTGATGCCTTTGAGCTGTGTTGCTGGAGAAGAGTATTGAGAATACCATGGACTGCTAGGAAAACAAACAGATTTGTCCTGGAGAGGGTTAAACTGGGTGGCTCCTTGGAGGCAAATATTCTGAGGATCCGTCTAGCATACTTTGGACATGTTGTGAGGCGGGACCAGTCCCTGGAGAGGGATATCATGCTTGGGAGGGTGGAGGGACAGTGCTGAAGAGGAAGGCCCTCTATGAGGTGGATTTATTCATTGACTGGGATAATTGGGATGGGAGTGTAGGAGTCAGTGCGATTGGCACAGGACAGAGCAGAGTTTAGGGTTATTGTACATAGGGTCGCTATGAGTCGCAAGTGACTCGACGGCATGTAACAACAACAACAACAATAGTTTTTCATAATACTCTCATGTTAGCTTTTTTATTTTAGTTGGTTCTGTTGTTATGTTGCCTGATTCATCTCTTATTTGGATTATTTGTGTCTTCTCATTATTTTCTTTCGTGAGTTTTGCTAATGTTTTGTCAGTTTATTGACCTTTTCAAAGAACTCACTCCTAGATTTGTTTATGGTTTCAATTGTTTTTCAGTTTTCTATTTCATTTATTTCTGCTCTAATTTTTATAATTTCAGTTTTTTTAGAGGGTGTCAGGTTTTCTTGCTGTTCTTTATCAATTTGTTGAAGATGTTGAGTTAGCGGGTCAATGGTCAATTTTTCCTGATTTTTGATGTGTTTTCTTATTGCTATAAATTGACCTCTGATTCCTGCTTTGGCTGTTCCCCAGAGGTTTTGTTACATGGTGTTTTCACTGTCATTTGTTTTAAGAAACTTTTTTATTACATTTTTTATGTCTTCTAGTGCCCAGTCATGTTCAAGCAAGGTGTTGCTCAGCTTCCACATGTATGGGATTTTCTCCTTTATTTTCTTATAATTAATTTCTAATTTTGTAGCATTATGGTCTGAAAAGATGCTTTGTATTGTTTCTATGTTTTTTAATTTATTAATGCTTGTCTTGTGACCTAGAATGTGATATATTCTGGAGAACATTCCATGCACACTAGAGAAGAATGTATACTGTGCTTTTTTGGGATGCTTTATCCTGTAAATATCTATGAGGTCAAGCGGCTTTATTGTGTGCTTTAATTCTTCAGTATCTTTCTGCTGAGTTTCTTACTGGTAGTTCTATCTTTTCTTGAGAAAGATATATTGAAGTCTCCAAGTACTATAGTAGTATTGTCTATTTCTTTTTTCAGTTTTGTTAAAGTTTGTTTTATTTATTTTTCAGTTCTTTCATTTGGTGCATAGATATTTATTATTGTTATGTCCTCTTGTTCTATTGACCCTTTCAACATTATTTAGTGATCTTCTTTGTCCTTTGTGATGGTTTTTAGGTTGATATTTATTTTATCAGGGATTAATATTGCTACTCCTGCTTTTTTTCTGGTTGCCAATTCCTTGGTATGTTTTTTCTCCACCCTTTTACTTTTAGTCTTTTTTAACATAATGTTTTAGGTGTGTCTCTTGTAGACAACATATCAATGGATTTTGGGTTTTTATCCAATCTGCTACTCTGTTTTTCTTCAGCAGTGCAATTAAACTATTCACATCCAGTGAATTCACATCCAGTGGTTATTGAGAGGCAAGGTTTTATTGCTATCAGTGTGTTGAGTTCTTTTTGAATTTGTTGCTAGTTACTTTGGTCCATGATGCTTTCTGTGGTACCTATGTAAGAAGGACATCTCTGAGTCTTTCCTGCAATGCTGGTCTTGTCTTTACAAACTCTCTTAGGTTCTGTTTTTCTGGGAATATCTTGATCTCTTCTTCATATTTAATGGATTATTTTGCTGGGTACTGTATTCTTGGTTGACAGTTGTGTTCTTTGAGTCTTTGATATATGTCCTTCCACTCTCTTCTTGCTTGCATGGTTTCTGCTAAGAAATCAGCACTTAACCTTATCTCCTCTCCCTTATAGGTTACTCTTTCTTTCTCCCTTGCTGCTTTCAGGATTCTCTCCTTATCTTTGGTTCTGGAAAATTTTACTATGATATGTCTTAGTCTTTGTCTTTTGGGGTCTTTTCTATATGGTGTTCACTGAGCTTCCTTAATATACTTTTGCTCATTCTTCATTATACCTGGGAGGTTTTCCTCTATTAATTTTTCCACAACTTTTTCAGTGCCTTTACTTGCTTCTTCCTGTTCTGGGATTCCAGTGACGTGCACGGTATTTCTCTGGTGGTTCCCACATTATCCTTAGGTTTACGTCTTTTTTCTTGTTTTTGAGTCTGATTTTTACTATAGTAGACCAGTGATGACAATTCTGTCTTCTATTTCACTGATTCTGTGTTCCATCTCTTCAACTCTGCTCATGTGTTCCTCCATCATGTTGACAGCATCTAAAACATTGGACCTCATATTTTGGATAGTGGTTTCTTGTGTTTCCAGTGCCACTAATGGCTTATTTGTTTTCTCTACATTGTTCTGTATTTTTTTAGTTCCTCCTGGTTTTTGCTTGTTGTTGTTGTTGTTGTTATGTGCCATCGAGTCGTTTCCAACTCATAGTGACCCTATGCACAACAGCCCTAAACCTTGCTCTATCCTGTGCCAGCCACACCGCCTCTGACACACCCATCCCGATTACCCCAGTCACCGAATCAATCCATCTCATAGAGGGTCTTCCCTTCCTGAGCTGTCCCTCCACCTTCCCAAGCATGATGTCCCTCTCCAAGGACCCGTCCCTCCTGGCAACATGTCCAAAGTATGTCAGATGAAGTCCCAGAATCCTTGCCTCCAAGGGGCAGCTTGGTTTAATCCTCTCCAAGATGAATCTGTTTGTTTTCCTGGCAGTCCATGGTACATTCAGT
>NW_006399860.1:9846791-9858272 GCF_000299155.1 Elephantulus edwardii | reverse complement strand
AATTTGTGGAGCAGTTAAAGATAATTCCCTTATTGTGAGGGTAAGCATTACTAAAAGTGTTGACCCCCCTCTTAGTCCAGTGCCTTGACCCTCTTACTTCCCAGCTCCACCCTCCACCAGGATAACCCTTCTCATCTACCAAGTCTACAAACTGTCAGTTTTTGCTTGTAATATCCTGTAATTCTTCACGTTTATCTTTCATCCCTTGAAAATATTGAATCATTGTTCTTTTAAATTCTGTTTCAGAAAGTTCCATCAGACTTTCTGGCTTCAGGAAATCCATTGATATTGTGTCACCCTTTGGGGGTCACATCTTTCTTTGTACTTGTGTATTGTTTGGGATAGCTTGCTTTCTTTGAGATATTGATATGCTCTTGATCTGAAGACAATGCTCTAGAGATCAGTTGGGCAACTACCCCACTTGTGCTTTTCTCTCATCTTCTGACTCCAGGGAAATGTCCATTCTCAGCCTGTGAGAGCAGCCTCTTGTAGGTAAGACAAGTCAAGGTGCTCCCAATTAAAGGCAAGTTGATTGACCAGACATGTCGGCACAAGTGTGAAGCCAAATGGGGTGGGCCACGCATGGGGGTGTGGAGATCACAAGGGCAGGTCAACCACCTGGGGTCCCTCTCTCAAATCTCAGCTGTCTGGGTGTACTCCTAATTGTGGTCCCTATTCAAATTCCAGCTGTCCATCTCCCACCCAGTGGTTTTCACTCAGCAGCCCTGCCCAGGGACACTTACGCAGGTGCCCTTGGCAGGGACACTTGCCCAAGCAGGGTCCTGGGTCCAGTAGGACGTTCCCCAAGAAATAAAAGTAAAATTTCCACCAACCAACTTTCCTCTGGCTGTTCTGCAGTGTCAACAAAGTTCAGATAAATTACCACTGGCCCCCTCGATCCTGGGTAATTGGCATGGCCTATGAGAGCTCAGGCAAATTCCCACCAATGGGCTCACCCTTGGGTACTCTCCCAGGCAATCCATCGTTCCCAAGAAAACCCAATTAGGATCCTACTAGCCTTTTTCATGGCAGATCAGTCCCACAGCAGCTTGATTGGTGGTTTTGGCCAATGGTTGGCTCCACTGCATGCCTTTGTGATCTGATTCAAAATCCTACTGTCCAAAGCTGTTGGTAGGTCTCTGTGCTGTGTGAAGGACTTTCTAGTAGTCCTGGGGCCCCACCAAGGGGGCAGGGCTGTGACGTGGCCACCAGGGTGTGCTGGGAGTTTGGGGACAGGGGAGGGTGGCGGTAGTGGTGCCAAGGAACCAGTCCTGTGAAGGGTGGGGGTGCTGGCGTGGGGTGGGTGGCGGGGCTTGGTCACCACCAGGAGTTAGGGGCTGCAGTCTGTTCCCAGTTGTTAAGCTGCCAAGTCACTGGTCCTCAGCACATCAGACTACCTGTCGCTGAAGAGCACCGCCCATGTTGCTGGAGGAATTTTCAATTTCTTAGCAGCTCCAGAGGAATATTAACCTTTGATATCTGTAATTATCTATATCCATAATTATATCTGTATCATCTCCATAGCTATCAATTCTCTCCTCTCACCCTTTCTCTCTTTCTCTCTCTCTCCAACAAAAATCTTCCCACAATCAAGTTGATTCAGGATTACAGCAGATCCCCATCAGGTTTCCTAAGGCTATAAATCTTTATAAGAAGATGGTACCTATCTTTCTCCTATAGCCAATATTTTGGATAGCAGCCCAGCATGCAATGTACAACACCAGGAGCTTTCTTTCTGTGTGCGTGTGTCTGTGTGTTGTGTTGTGTTTATGTGTGTGTAGAGAAAGACAGAGATACAGAGGTATATTGGATGTGTTATATAATATCGAGTGGGAATCAACTCATAGCTTACCCTCTAGTGAGTTTTCAAAGGTATTAAATCACAAGAGAGGAGATAGACCATCTTTGTTCCTCAGAACTATTGATGGATTTGAACTTCATGCTTTTGATTTGATAGCACATCTTGTTATGAGTAAACCACAAGAATGTGTGCTCACTCACACTTGCTTTCTCTCCTCTTCTCTACTCTCTTATTCTATGTTAGGTATGCAATGAAAAACATTTTTCTAGTACTTAATAATTTTGTAATAACTTTAATACGTTGATTCTGAGGATAGAATATTCTCAAACACACTTATGGAAAGAATGCTGTAGGTGTGTATATTACATTGGTAAATTATAATGTGACTAGTAACAAGTAGCAGTACATTTTTAATTATTGAATCAATTAATGAGAAATATTACATATTTCAGCAAACATTTGTGATCATGCTGCCTGTGATCCCATCATACATAAAATTCATTCAAAGAAGACCTGAAGACTGTTTGATGAGTTTCACAACTACTCTGATACAAACAAAAGCACATGGCTGAAAAATTAAAGCTTAGTTTGTAATTAGCTATGAGGGAGGTCTAATGGCCAAGAGGCAAGAATCTGCCCTGCAATTCTGAAGGCATTCAGTTTGAGGCTATCAGCTGTTCTACAGGAGAAGAAAGAAAAATCTCCTCCTGAGCTATTAACTGCCTCTGAAAACCCACCTGAGGGTCAGCTATGGGTTGTTTCCAACTTGAAGGTATACAACAATATGCGTCTTTGACATATGATTTGTTGCTGAATCTATGTTCTTGGAGCAACATGTAAATTGTCATTGACATTGAAAAAAGAAATAACAGCTTGTTATAATCTGATTGAAGCATCATATGAGTATTTCTGCAATTTTTCTGTTCATATTTATAGGAAATTTTTGTTTGTAGAAATTCTGAAATGAGTTTTTGTGGTATAGTGGTTAAGGAATTATGCTGCTAGCCCAAAGACAGGCTGCTCAAATCCACTAGTTGTTCTCTTTTCCTTCTGTCAATTAACAGCCTATGAAAACCCACCAAATCCTTGAATCATTTCTCACTCAATGGAACATAATAACAACATCATAGTTAATTGCATTAATATTTTGATAATTGTACATTCTAAACCATATACAAAGGAGCTTTGATGAAAAATTAACTAAGGTCTCAATTGCTAAGAGAAAGGTCAAGGGTTGAAATTCACAGCTGAAGGAAAAAAAAGAACATCAAACTTTAAGATCTGTTCATTTAAAGATTATAGACTAGGAAACTCTAATAGATGGTTCTACCTTGTGAGGGGTTATGCTTTGAAATATATTTGATAACACATATATTGGAGCAGTGGTGGGTGAGTGATTGAATTCTAATCTTTCTATGTGAGTCTCAGATAAAAGTATGAATAAATAGTTTAACTGATTATTTCAGAGACTTTATCTTAAAAATAGATTAAGCTCAAATTCAAATATGTTTTAAAATTTTCAACAAAATTAAGGTGACTAAATAGACTTTGTTAAAAGAGGAAATTGCACAAACTCTGCAAACAATACCATCTTATCCACCCTATTTTTAATACATAAATTACTTAAAATACTTGATATGGACTCCAATGTTAAAAAAAGTAAAATAAAATAAGATTCATTATATACATAACCTCTACTTCGACACCAAAGCTAAACCCACACAAAGTAAACACACTCCTTTTGAGTTTATTCCAATTTATGGTGGCCTTCCCTCAGGTTGCCAAGACTAAATTTATATGATATTGTCCATCTTTCCCTCTGGTGTAGCTGGTGGATTTGAGACACTGTCTTTTTTTTTTATTAGCAGCCAGAATATAATGCATTACAATAGCAAGTTATTTAAATTAAACTTTTTCTAAATTTAGAAAAGTTTTTGGATTTTTTTCTCAATATAATTGACTCTTTCCTGAGAAACTATCAAGAAAATTTGTTTAAGGTAGCTATAGAAAGTAGCAAAATAATTTAAAAAAAAATGAAAACTGTAGTGTAGTATAGCCAAAATTTGAAAAGATAGTAATAAAAAATGCTGTATTATAAAATTAAATTATCTTTCAGTTTGAAAATTATTTTAATTTGGATGTGTTCTGCTAGTAGAAGATATCAGCTGAGTATTTGGATAGGTTTTGTGGAGTTATTTTTTTTCTATTTTTATCTGTGATTTCTCTTAAATATAAACCTTTACTCAAATACAAAAAAAAATTCCCAACATCATTATTGTTTTATGCAAAAGCAAAATAAAGAAAAATTGTTACTTAACAAAAGGAGCACAAAATGTTCTTTTCTTAAAGAAGGAGAAGGAGTAAGAGGAGGAGGAGGAGGAAGAGGAAGAGAAAGAGGAGGAAAGAAAATGATCTCTTCCAGAAATTAAGTCAGGAAACAATTTCTTGAAGTTATGTTAAGTGACTCAAAGTAAAGAGTAAATTAAAATGGTTGTTAGTATAATAAAATATCTGCAGCTGTTAGCTATTGGAGCTAGTATGACTTTTATTGCAGCTTTGAAATACAACTTTGTTCAAATAATCAAATAAAATTAAAAGCAAAGTTCACAGCAGAAGAGTAAGAAGCTTAACAGAGGAAAAATGTTCACAAACTGTGCTTCACATCTAAAAGGCCTTGTGACCTTATACAAAGAGCAACATGTGATTATTTACAAATATGTACCTTTGAAAAATTGGCCTGTTTCTGCACTCCTTTCTCATTTTTTTTATTCTTCATTCTGTGACATGTATTATACATACACATGTACCTTTTCTTATTCTGGAAATATAGCGTCCTAGAGTATAATAATCATACTTTCAAAATATTATTTTAAATAATTACTTTTATTTTCAAAGTATGCTGACCAGAAAGGGACTAAAACTGTTATTATACCCTCTATTTCACATCAAAAGACCTTTCTCTGGTTTTATATTAAGCAATAAATCTCAAGGAAGCTAGTTTTTACTTATTGACTAAAGAAAGTTTCCAAAGGCCATACTGAGATAAAGATGGGGAAGGATATGATATTTGCTTCATCCATAAACTCAGTCTTTAAAAAATTTAATAAAATAATACACATAATGAGTAAGTAGGTGAGGCAAATAAAATTGGAAAATGTTTGAGTTACACATAAATTCTGTGGTCGATCACATATCTAGGTGACTCAGCTTTATCCTATGGAACAAAAAGCAAAGTAAAAAAAAAATCTCAAACAAACAAAAAAGACATGCGGAAAAAAAAATAGGAGCAAAACAACACTGATAGCGCTATCTTCTCAGAACCATCCTGTAAAAAACGGTTGTGTGAGGATGGTCAGATCCAACCTTTCTCAACTTCAAAACTGGGGACTGTCCCCCTCAATAGTGTCAGTAGCACAAAACAAGTCCCCATGATGTCAGCCATGGGCCCCACACTTCTCTCTACTCATCTCGACACCAATCGTACTTCTTTACTGCGTCCAAAAGCCAATGCAATAGTTCACAGCTACATAATACAATGTTGGGCAAGTTAAAAAAAAAAAAAGAAAGAAAAAGAAAAAAATTATATATAATCCAGATTGGTATAACACAGTCAGCACTGCTCCCAAAAATGTATGTGCCTGTGGCTTTTGTTCAGTATCCCAAAAGTATCAGTCATTTCATATTGACATCTCAACCATAGTTGTCAAAAATAGTGAGCAAAAGCTTTTATCTCCAGTCCCAAAGTTCCTCTACATGTAATATCTCTGGTTTGGCCATGGCCGTTGCAGCTGTTGATGTAGCTTTACCAAGACAGGGTCGAGAAGGGTGCCCTATATTCTCTTGTTTCTTCTTCAGTGGTGGGACAGATATAATTCTGCAGCGAGAGCAGTTACATTTATAGGAGAGACTAGCCAATCCCCTTGTAGATAGCCTAATATACCCTATTTACATATTCCTACCTATCCACATGGCCAAATCAGATTCAGATTGCTAGGAAAGTCATACTGCCAAAATACTCTACATACCCCGGCCATATATGGTTAGTTTTCCTCCCTTCTGTTTTTGTAGTTGTTGTTGTTGTTAAAGGTTGTCTAGTCATAGATGACTCATAGCGACCCTATGAACTAAAAACCTGAACACTAATACAATTTTCATCATCTCTCTAAGTTCATAGAGTTTCTGGAGGCAAGCTATTGTGCCTGATATGAACTAAATTCTTAATAAAAGATTATTGAAAGGTAAAGGATATTTGGTAATATGGATAATTTTAAGTCCATTATTTAAAATTTATATTATATACTGCATATTTTCTCTAATGATTTTTAAGCTACTTTCAAATGGCTTAACTGAAAATAAAATATGAAAAATGAAATGGCTTAATAAAAATGAGAAATGTTATAAACTGAGTTGACTTTTTAAAATTATAAAATATGAAAATGGATTGAATAAAGTCTATTTTTTAAATATCAACAAGTTTATTTAATCTAATAGTGATCAAGTGCATAGCAGAGTATAACAGAATAGAAGTGAGTTCTACATAGTTTTCTTGGCTATCATTTTTATAGAAGCATATCGCCAAATCTTTGTTCTCTGAAGATGAGTTCTACTAACCTTGTATTTAATATCTGAAAATGTTTTTATAATTTGTTCTCCTAAGACTAGTAGCAAACCAGTTATAAGAAGTATGAAGTCATTTTCTTCACAAATGTTTGGCCTGCCATATAAGTCCACCCAGTATGAACAGCTCCTCCTTTATTCAGTTCCCTAGCTCCTCTATGACTCTTGGTTTCAGTGATTCACTAGAAGGACTCAAAACCAGCATAACCATAACTCATAACCAGAGATGCATAACCAGCAGGGGAATGATGCACTTGATAATAGGTATGTAAGATGTCAGCCTGGAGACTAAGGTGCACCTGATATAGGCCATAGTCTTTGCAATTACTTGCTATGCATCAGAAAGCTGGACAATGACTAAGGATGACAGAAGGAGAATTGATGCCTTTGAGCTGTGGTGCTGGAGTAGTTAGTTGTTGTTATGTGACAGTAACTTGTAACTCATGGTAACCCTATATACAAGAGCCCTAGACCCTGCTCTATGCTGTACCAACCTCACTGCCTCTGACAGACACACTTACCCACATGTCCCCAGAGACCGAATCAATGCGTCTCATCAACGGTTTTCCTCTCCCGTTTTGTCTCTCCAACTTTCCAAACATGATGTGCTTCTCCAAGGGCTGGTCCCTTCTTGTAATATGTCCAAGGATGTCAGACAAAGCTTCAGAATCCTTGCATTCAAGGGACTACCTGGTTTCATCCTCTCTAGGATGGACCTATTTGTTCTCCTAGCAGTCCATGATCTATTCAACACTCATCTATGGCACCACAGCTAAAAGGCATCAATTTTCCTTCTATCATCCCTAGTCATTGTCCAGCTCTCTGATGCATAGCAAACAATTGCGAATACTAAGGCGTGAATCAGGCACACCTTATTCTCCAGACTGTCATTGCTCTTCATTACTCTGGAGAGGTCCCTGACAGCCAGCTTTCCCAATGCATTTCATCTCTTGATTTCCTGGCTGGTGGTACCAAGAGTGTTGATTGTGGAAACAAACAAACTAAAACTGTTAACAATCTTAATATCTTCACCATCTATCATGACACTGACAGATGACCCAGTGCTGAGAATCTTTGTTTCCTTGATGTTGAGCTTCAATCCATATTGAAGGCTACAGTCTGGGATAATGGTATAGTTGTATCAGAGACAATAAGATTAGCACAGCATTGAGGAGGGTTTAGGGCTATTGTACATAGGGTCCTTATGAGTTGCAGGCTTTTGATGGCACATCCAAACTACAAAGCAGCAACACCAACAAAAACCGTTTGTTTTTATTTTCACTTGAGTTATTACCACAAATTTAGTGATATAACACAAGGGAAACTTTCTTCATAAATTTATTTTTATATTTATCATGAATCTGAAACTGGGATTTGTCTTACTGGAATTCCCTCCTCAGTGTCTCACAGGGCAGCAATCCTGATTTAGGCATGAGCTGTGAATAATTCAGTAAAATACATTTTGTTTTTTATCTCTCTCCTCTTTCTCCTTTCAACTTTTTCATGACTGTTCTATTTTGAAATGCAGTATAAAATTACTTCTTTTGACAAGATTAGAAGTCCTGTAGAATAAAAATGGCATGTTTAAGGCAGTGAATTACTAGGTAAGGCATTTTATGGATGCCACAAAGTCTCTACAAAGCATTAAAAGAACTCATCTCCTGAAACTAGAAGATAGTTTGGGCTGACAATCAATTTTAGAAACTGATAATGAGAGTAACAGAGCTGCAAATGAGGCGCACTTTTCAGATTCAATAATCTCTTATGTCAAGTTAGAGCTTTCATAAGACCTGTGGGTCCTTGAAGCCTTGTGTGATAATAATCAAATGCATTTTAAATGTCAAATTTTAAATCCCCAAACTCTTGGGTGGTCCAAGTAGTCCCATCTTCATGGCAAAAAGGAAACAAATAATCACACATACTTTGTTAAACAGTCACTCAAAATTAATGGCATATTTTATGAAAATTTGCTCTTTTGTAAAACTTGAACTCACACATTGTGGACATGTATGTAGTTAAGAGGTGCTAGGCCCTAGAAGAAGGCATTATGCTGAGAAAATTTGAGATTCAGTAAAAATGATAATGACTCAGTAACTACAATGAGTTTGAGTGTGGCAGAGATGGTGAGGACAGCACAGGCTATGGCAAAGTTTTAATCTGTTGTTTATAGGGTAACTATTAGTGGTAATTGACATGACAGCACCTAGCAACAACAGGAGGAGATAAAACAAATAATGTGCAGAGTAACAAAGTGTGTTATAGTTTGAAAACCAATAAATGTCAAAATTGAACTATGTTGCTTAATTGGGAGTTCTAGGGGTTACAATTTAAGATAATGTTAAAATCTACATGAAGGTAATACATGAGTAAGAATCTGAACGGAATGGAAGGGTTAAGCAATGAATTTCTGGAAAAGTAACAAAGAATAAAAAGGGATTAAGGTTGAAGTGTTTCTTCCTTGGCCAAAGGACAGTAAGGAGGTCAGAATGCCTGGAACCAAGTAAGCAAGGAAAGAGTAAAAAGAGAGAGGTCAGAGAGTTAATGGAGCAAGCCCACTAAGGACCCCACCTCTGTATTGATTTTGGTTTGGCCTCAACATGAAAGGGAGAGTTCTCAGTAGAGTTTCCAGGAGATGAGAATGACTTACCTAACATATTTTAAAGGAATAAATCCGGCTGTTATGTAATAATAGATTATTGATGTGTTTCTAGGGATTGTGGAGCAGAGGTTGCAGGCCAGAGAGTTAAAGCAAGACCAGTTAGAATTTTATCACAAAAAAGCAAGTGAGAAATGAAGATAAATTGATTGGTTCCGGAGATAATGGAAGATGGTTAAAAACCAAACAAAACCCAGACAGACATGAATTTCCTGTTATATATTTCTAATGGCAGAAGAAGAACACTGTACTCCACAAATGGGAAATATGTGTTAAAGCAAATATTATATAGTCACAAAAATTGGTAAGCTACAAAGGAAAAAGAAAGTCTGATTATATTTTCCACCATCAGCATCTTACAGAGCATGTTCCTATTATTAAAACTATAAGCACAAAGTAATACTATTGGAATATAACTGATAGGATAATTAAGCATGAATTTGAATAGTGATTAGACTAATAACATTGACTAAGCTCAAGTAAGGGAGCTCTGATGGGCTAATGGCAAGAAACTGAGCTGCAATCCCAAAGGCATGCAGCTTGGGGCCACCAGCTGCTCTGTGGGAGAATGATGGGTAATCTTCTCCCATGTGATTAATTGCCACCAAAGGGTCAGCTATGGGTAGGTTCTGATTCTACTATACACAACAAGAAGTTCAAGTAAATTATAAAGTTAAATTGTAACAACAATAAAGAATATAATAAGTGGGGGGAAAAATAAAGCCTCTCAAATTATTGATACCCAGTCAGAACAAACTGACTCCCTGTTGTGTTTGCAAGGCTATAAGCCAAGAAGTGATTATCTAGCTTTTTCTGTAATAGGCTGTGGTAGATTTGAACGGTCAAAGAGGTGCTACTTTTTGATTAGAAGTTCAAATACCTCTGGTCTTTACCATTGGAGATTAAAAAAAACCCATAATAATTGCAGATATTAAAAAATGACAATAGAAATCACAATAATGGTATGCAGTGTGTGAAATTATCAGATTCCTTGGAAAATGTATTGATAAAACTGACAAAGGATTAAAAATAAATAACCTGCAAATATATCATCCAGGAAGAGTGTAGATGGTCATTACAAAGACAGAAGAGGAAGAAAAGACTAAAATGGAAGTCAGAAGAAACTCTGAAGATTGCACTGGAGCGCAGAGAAGCCAAAGCACAATTCCAGTAGACCTGTTTGCTTCTTAGCACTTTGTAAAGGTCTTTGAAAGGAGAATTTACACAATGAAACAAAACACATGTTTTGATTTCTGAACTTACCACAGATGTTGACAGTGGATAAAGTAAAATGAAATTATTGACAAATACGATCTTTTTATTGATCTGTTATAATATACTTCAGAGAAGGCAAAGCACAAGGAAGAATTCAAGATACTAAAGAGCTGAACGGAAGATTCCAAAGGGCAAACGGGATGACAAAGCAAAATATTACAATAAAATGTTCAAGGAGTTTGTGTCAGAAAATCATAAGGGCCAAACTCGCTCAACATTTCTTAATCCCAAGTAATGGAGAACAAATTCAAACTGAGAATTGGTATAATCAAGGATGCTTTAGGCAGAATATTAAATGATCCAGGAAGTATTAAAAGAAGATGTAAAGAATATACTGAGTCACTGTATCTAAAGGAACTGGCAGACACAGAAGAATTTAATAAAATCACATATGAGCAAGAGCCTATGGTGATGAAGGAGGAAGTTCAAGCTGCTTTGAAGGAAATAGCAAAAAATAAGGCCCCCAGAAAAGATGGTATACCAATTGACATATTTCAGCTAACAGATGCTGCCCTGATGTGCTCACCAAGTTGTGCCAAGAAATCTGGAGAACAACCACTTGGCCAACTGACTGAAAGAAATCTATATTTGTTCCCATTCCAAAGAAGGGTGACCCAACAGAGTGTGGAAACTACAGAACAATATCATTTATTGCACATACAAGCAAGATTCTCCTGAAGATTATCCAAAAACGACTGCAACAGCACATCAGCAGAGAACTGCCAGAATTGGAGGCTGGGTTCAGGAGGGGTAGTGGTACTAGGGATATTGTAGCTGATGCCAGATGGATCTTAGCTGAAAGCAGGGAATACCAGAAGAATGTCTATCTGTGTTTCATTGATTTTACAAAGGCATTTTGACTGTGTGGATCATAACAAACTGTGGCTAACTCTGAGAAGAATGGAAATCCCGGAACACTTGATCGTTCTAATGCGAAACCTATACTTAGACCAAGCAGCAGTTGTTAGAACAGAGCAAGGAAACACTTCATGGTTCCAAATTGGGAAAGGCATATGCCAGGGATGTGTCCTATCTCCATACCTTTTCAACCTGTATGCAGAACAGATTATCCGGGAGGCTGGGTTCTATAAGGAAAAGTGTGGAGTCAGGAGTGGTGGAAGATCTATTAACA
>NW_006399860.1:9843745-9844933 GCF_000299155.1 Elephantulus edwardii | reverse complement strand
ACTGCCAAGAAAAAAAATAGGTTTGTCTTAGAGAGGGTGAAACTAAGTGGCTTCTTAGTGATGAGGATTTTGAAGCTGTCTCACATACTTCAGCATGTTGCCAAGAGACACCAGTCTTGTGAAGGTCATCATACTTGAAAGGGTGAAGGAACAGGGTAAGACAGGGAGACCCTGGATGAGAAGGATTGGCACAGTAAATGCAATAATGGGGTTAAGTGTGTCAGAGAGTGTACAACTAGTTCAGGATAGGGCAGGGTTCAAAGCTGTTGTATGTAGGATCACTATGAGTTGTAGATGACTCAGTGGCACATAACAGCAGTTATCAAATTAGTGAACTTTATTAAATGCTTTTCAGCAATTCTAATTAACATATACATGCTTACTTTCTGAGGAAATAAAGAGTTCATAGATTTGCTAACTTATGAGCCCTGTGAAATTTTTCCACTGTTGGGTCATTTAGGGTAGAGAACATATTGCCATTAAAGAAAATGGAACAATTTTAATCCTTTAAATACTTAGTTCAAAGAATGGAAGTGTCAGACAATTTGTAAGACATTGAGAAATCAAGGAATAAACTAAAAAAGCATTGTCCTGAATTTTGACTCATAGCAATGCTTTAAGGCAAAGTAGAACTATCCTATTGGAATTTGAAGACTGTAAATCTCTATTTAAGCAGAGAATTACAGCTTTCTCCTGCAGATGTGTTGGTTGGTTTGAACTGCTGAATACTCAGTTGGAAATTGCTTGTTAACCACTGTGCACCAAGACATAATCAATTTAATCTGATATGTATACAATGAAAGATGTGTCAAAAATGGACTGGTAGAACAACAAACACCTGCTACCCTGCACACACTCACCAGGTTGTGCAAAGAAATCTGGAGGACAACCACCTGGCAAACTGACTGGGAGATCAATATTTGTTCCCATTCCCCAAAAAGGTGACCCAACAGAGTGTGGAAATTATTGAACAATGTCATTGATAGCACATGCAAGCAAGATCCTGCTGAAAATGATCAAAAAGTGACTGGAATTGCAAATCAGCAGGGAACTGCCAGATATGCAGGATGGGTTCACAAGAGACCATGGCAATAGGGATGTCATAGCAATGTTAGATGGAGCTTAGCTGAAAGCAAAGAGTACTGGAGGAATCTCTGCTTCATTGTCTAAGCAAAGACATTTGACTAT
>NW_006399860.1:9841854-9843010 GCF_000299155.1 Elephantulus edwardii | reverse complement strand
ATGACTAGGATGACAGAAGACAAATCAATGCCTTTGAGTTGTGGTGCTGGAAAAAAAGTATTGAATAAACCATGGACTGCTAAGAGAACAGGTCTGTTCTAGAGAGGATGAAATCAGGCTGTTCCTTGGAGGCAAGGATTTTGAAGTTCCTTCTGGCATGCAAGGAGAGAACAATTCTTGGAGCGAGATATGCTTAGAAAAGTGAAAGGACCTCACAAGAGAGGAAGACCTTGTGTGAGATAGATTGACTCAGTGACTGGAGTATTGTGGATAGGTTAGTGACAAGAAAATAGTGTATTGGCTCAAGAAAGAGTTGGGTTCTGAACATGGGTCACTATGAGTCAGAGTCAACACAGCAGGATGTCACAAAAATAAGAATACGGTAATATATGCACAACTGTTTTCTTAGCAGTATTATTCATAATAAAAAGAAAATACAAACATCCCAAATGCTCATCAACAAATAAATGGATTGAGAAATTGTGGTACAAACATGCAATGCAATATAGGCTAAGGAATAATAATTTATAAAACATTGTATAATATGGGACAGACTAGAAAGTATCATGCTGAGTGAAATAGCTCCATTACATATGGTCAAATACTGTCAAAGATCACTATTGTGAAAATACGAGGATAACTAGGCAAGATATGTAAAAGTGTTCAAAAGAAAAAGGGGAAAGGGAGAAGGGGGACAGAAGTGGAAGGGGACTGGATAATTAGGATAGTAGAGGTTAGTCAACTGGTTTTGCAAAAAATCAGTAGACCATAGGTAGATAAACTGATTTCTGAGTTCAATCCTATTCCATTGATCTATACGCTTGTAACTGTGCCAGTATGATATTGTCTTGACCACCACAGCCGTGTACTAGTATTTGAAATCAGGAAATGCAATGCATCCTATCTTATTTCTCTTTTTTTTTCAAAACTTTTAATGTTCAGAGTCTCTTTCCATTCCAGATATAACTTTTAAATAGCCTTTTCCATCTCATTGAAGAGTAGAATTGGTATCTGTACTGGGATTGCATTGAATTTGTAGATTGCATTTGATAGAATTGTCATTTTCACAATATTGAGTCTTCCTATCCAATAGCATGGTATATTCTTCCTTTTCTACAGGTCTCTTTTTGTTTGTTGCAGTAATGTTTTGTAATTT
>NW_006399860.1:9838429-9839594 GCF_000299155.1 Elephantulus edwardii | reverse complement strand
ATTCCAAAAACTGCATGCAAATAATAACCTAGTCAACCTAGTTATACCCAGAATGAAGATGAAAATGGTACACTACTATCTATAGAGATCCCAATGGTAACTATCATTCTGGTTTCTGGAAGAACAGGCAGTGAAAATGAAAATGTGTTCATTAATTAGAGTTAATAATTGTGTAACAGATGGTAAAATGAATGAAGTGTATAAATATTATGTAAAATTTTTAGTACTATAGTAAACACAGCATTTCTAAAATATGACCTCTCAGCATGTTTTTGTCTTGATTTGTATTTCTGTATCTAAACTTTCTAAAAAGTAAATGAACTTACATTCCCATATAATGGAAAAGAGAAACTTGTTGGATAAATACAGAATAAAAAATGGTGGTGAACTCAATGGATTGCTAGGGGAGGTGTGATATTTCAGATGGCCCTGAGTGGCACTGTCAAGGGATGTGACACCAAAGTAACTGTAAATTTTCATCACTTAAACAAAAAATCTATTGATTGTTTTATAAAATTACCCTTATGACCTAATGGTAAGAAGCTGCATAGTCATCTCTACAGCACATGGTTCAAATCCACCAGCTGCTCTGCAGAAGAAAACAGACTTTCTATTCCTGAGGGATTGAACTGCCTCTGAAAACTCACGGGAAGGTCTGCTCTGAGATGGTTCTCACACAACAGTACTCAGTTACAACAACAACAAATTAGAAATAACAACCAAAGCATTTTTATTAAGTCTAGTTTACATGTATCAGTGTTGTTGTTATTGTTATGTGCCATTGAGTCACCTGAGACTCACAAGGACCCTTTGTAAAACATCCCTAAACCCTGCTCTATCCTGTGCCAACCTCACTGTCTCAGACACACCCACCCTCACTATTCGAGTCACTGAATCAATCTACCTCATAGAGGATCTTCCTCTCCTACACTGTCCCTCCACGATTCCAAGCATGATGTCTTTCTCCAAGGATTGATCGCTCCTTGCAACATGTCCAAAGCATGTCAGGCGAAGCTTCAGAATTGTTGCCTCCAAGAAGCAGCCTATTTAACTCGCTCTAGGACAAATCTGCTCATTTTCCTAGCAGTCATGGGGTATCCAATACTATTCTCCAACACCACAGGTCAAACGCATCAATTCTCCTTCTGTCCTCCCTAGTCATTGA
>NW_006399860.1:9831429-9835534 GCF_000299155.1 Elephantulus edwardii | reverse complement strand
GAACATTTTTGAGGCTTTGAACATGATTGAGTGAAGCCAGATGAGTTGTGGGAGGATATCAAGAGTATCATCCAGGGAGAAGTGCAAAATGTTATTACAAAGACAGAGGAGGAAGAAAAGACCAAAATGGATGTCAGAAGAGACTTGCAGTAGAGCACCGAGAAGCCAAAGCAGAGGGAAGAAATCAAAATATTAAAGAGCTGAACAGAAGATTTCAAAAGGAAGCGAAGGAAGACAAAGTAAAATATTACAATGAAATGGGCAAGAACCTGGAATCAGAAAATTAATAGGGCCAAATTTGCTCAGCATTTCTTAAGATCAAGGAACTGAAAAGCAAGTTCAAATCTCACGTTGTTATACTTAAGAGTGCTTTGGACATAATATTAAAAAATCCAGGAAGTATTAAAAGAAGATGGAAAGAGTATATAGAATCACTGTATGGAAAGGAATTGGCAGGCACAGAAGAATTTCATGAAACAATATGTATCAATATGCTTACAAAATCTAAAATACTATACTCCTTTCTGCTTTGAAACCTGTAATGTGGTCAGGTGAGAGTTGTTATTGTACTTATGTGCAAAAAACATGCATGTTATTTGATTTGACCTGCATGTGCTCAAGAATTTACTGTTTTCTTTTCTGCTGATATATTAATGGACACTGATGTTTTCAAGTTTATGGTGCTTTTGCTATTATATTGTAGTAGTTATTATTTGTCATTGTATCACTAGCTAAACCAATAGATTTCTTGAGAATGAAGTAAAAAATAAGAGTGAGACCTTTTTAAATAGTCTTTTTTCCTTATTGTTAATAATGAAATAGTTAATAATGTGTGATTTAGAAAGATTTAACAAAGCAATTTTGCTAAAGGCATTCATATAATCAAAGAAATAATTAAAAAATCTGCAGCTATATTAACCACATACTGTTTCATAATTAAAATTTAGTTTTAAAATCCCAAAGAATTCTGTATGATCTCTATGGGAGTTCTTGGGCCAAGGAAAGAAGCATGAAACAATGAGTTGTCTCACTGGATTATACCAATCATAATAATGACACTAGATATGTTTAAAAAATCCATTTCTAGTGAATAATAGATAATGACAGATATCACTACAAAAGAAGGTGTTAAATCTGGCAAAACTGAGAAATACATTTCAAAAAATTAAAAGAAAATCTCTTCTCTCTAGCCATTAGCAAGTGTTCTGAAGCCAAGAAAAACCTGGCTCCTGTCCCAGATGAATATAAACATAATTAAAGGAATTACAAGGCACAGGTTATTGCTCACCAATAGATTGCATGCAGTATCAGTCACATGAGAAAATACATAATTGCTCCAACTGGGATACAAAATTATTCCAACCAAAATGTTCCTACTCTGAGAGATTTGAATTATAAAGAAAAATTGAAGAAGCTAGTTCTCATAGGAAAAAAAAGAACAGTAGACACTTAATTGAAGTTTTAAAACAAGCAAGCAGGGATTAAAAAAAAATCATTCCAAGTGAATCCTTAAATGTATAAAAAAGGATGGAATGTTATGAAATGTTCACTCAAATTATTTGGTTTACACATAAGAGGATATGTTTTCTTTTAATGTACTAATCTTCCTTTTTGTAAGTCTATATCTTAATTTTTCCTGTAATGCCTATTTTCAAATGACTTTGAAATAATTTACTGGATTAGCCTTAGTATAAAAATGCAATTAGGAAAGGAATTGCCTGATACAGTGATCATCATAGTAGGAAGATTGTAGTGGAAGTTTCAAGGCACATAAAATGAGCTGATTATTATACCTGGACTGATAATTTGGTTTGGAGTACAACAGCACTACAGGACTTTAATGCCTTGCAGATGGTGTAATAGTTGGGTTTGGTATGCAAAAAATCTTAATCTGAACATTCAGATTAAGAGAGAATACCAAAAAGGATTGGCCATCCACTTCTGAAATAGCAGGCCTCCACAAATGTAGAATTACAGAAAAGGCTACTGAGGTGGAGGTTTCAAGTATGGAAAGACAAAGGAAGAGGAACAGTTGTAAGCAGACACTAGTGATTAGGATATGGAATGTGAGAACCATGAATGTTGGAAAATTAGATATTGTTAAGGAAGAAATAGAACGCATAAATATTGACATACTAGGCATTTGGGAGATGAGATGGACTGGCATGGGGCATTTGAGTCAGATGATCATATCACATATTACTCAGGAGATGAAAGAGTAAGGAAAAATGGAGTTGCTTTCATAGTTAACAAAGTCATTTCTAGATCCATCTTGAAGTACAATACTGTGAGTGACAGGATAATATCCATACGCCTACAAGGAAGGCCAGTGAATACTACTGTCATTCAGATATATGCACCAATAACCAGGGTCAAGGAAGAGGAAAGAGAAGATTTTTACCAACTTTTACAGTCTGAGATTGATCGGATATGCAATCAACATGCATTGATAATGATGGGTGACTGGAATGCAAGAGTTGGGAATAGAGAAGATTCAGTAATTGGAAAACATGGACTCAGTGACAGAAATGGAGCTGGAAAGAGAATTATTGAATTTTGCACAATCAATGACATATTCATTGCAAATACATTTTTTAAGAGATATAAACGCAGGTTATATACATGGATTTCACCTGATGGTATGCATAGGAATCATATCGATTACATCTGTGGAAAGAACCTCTGGAGAAGCTCAATATCAGCTGTGAAAACTAGGCCAGGAGCTGATTGTGGTACAGACCACCAAATATTCATATGCAAATTAAAGCTGAAGCTGAGGAAAATTAAACCAAATCCAAGGCAACCAAAATATGACTTTGAGTCTATCCCACCTGAATTTCAGAACCATCTCAGGAACAGGTTTGAGGCTTTGAACACTAATGAGCGAAGGCCAGATGAGTTGTGGGAGGATATCAAGGGTATCATCCAGGAAGAGTGCAAACGGTCATTGCAAAGACAGAAAAGGAAGAGAAGACCAAAATGGATGTCAGAAGAGACTCTGAAAATTGCACTGGAGCACAGAGAAGCCAAAGCACAAGGAAGAATTCAAGATACCAAAGAGTTGAATAGAAGATTTCAAAAGGCAGCTCACGATGACAAAGTAAAATATTACAATGAAATATGCAACAAGTTTGAGTCAGAAAATCATAAGGGCCAAACTCGTTCAACACTTCTTAATCTCAAGGAACTGAGAACAAATTCAAACCTAGAATTGGTATAATTAAGGATGCTTTAGGAAGAATATTAAATGATATAGAAAGTATTAAAAGAAGATGGAAAGAATATACTGAGTCATTGCATCGAAAGGAATTGGCAGACACAGAAGAATTTCATGAAACAACACATGAGCAAGACCCTATGGTGATGAAGGAAGAAGTTCAGGCTGCTTTGAAGGAAATAGCAAAAAATAAGGCCCCAAGAATATCGTATACCAATTGACATATTTCAGCTAACAGATGCTGCCCTGGACATGCTCACCAGTGTCTTACCAGCCGACATATCCAAATGCTGGCAAACTCCTTTCCCCAGACACTGTTCATCTGACAAGTCTGCCTTGCCAACCCCCACATGGAGCCAAAAGTACGCCACAAGTGCCCGGTGCCCTCAAACCTGCAGAGCCTAGAGAAGCCAGAGTCCGGATTCAGCTGACATCAAATCTCTCAAAAGCCTAGGCGGGGTGTGACCTTTGAGTGTCTTAAACAGTCGGGCGTGTCCAAATGCTGGCCAACTCCTTGCCCCAGACCGCCATTCATCTGGAAAGTGCGCACTGCCAAACCACACGTGGTGCCAAAAGTATGCCACAAGTGCCGGGCGCCCTCAGACCTGCCGAGCCTCAAGAAGCCAGAGTCCGGATAGGTGACATCAAAGCTCCCAAGAATCTAGGCAGGGCGTGAACTTTCACAGTGATAATACGTTTTTGTTGTTGTTATGTGCCGTCGAGTCGTTTGCCACTCATAGCGACCCTATGTACAACAGCCCTACACCATGCTCTATCCTGTGCCAATCTCATTGCCTCTGACACACCCATCCCGATTACCCCAGTCACTGAATCAATCCACCTCATAGAGGGTGTTCCCATCCTGCGCTGTCCCTCTACTCTACCCAG
>NW_006399860.1:9829850-9830850 GCF_000299155.1 Elephantulus edwardii | reverse complement strand
CCTGCATACAGGTTGAAAAGGTATGGAGATAGGACACATCCCTGGCGTACACCCTTCCCAATTTTGAACCATGCAGTGTTGCCCTGCTCTGTTTTTACGACTGCCTCTTGGTCCAAGTGTAGGTTTCGCATTAGTACGATCAAGTGTTCTGGGATTCCCATTGTTCTCAGAGTCAGCCACAATTTGTTATGATCCACACAGTCAAATGCCTTTGCATAATCAATGAAACACAGACATTCTTCTGGTATTCTCTGTACAATATTAATAAAAGTTGCTAATTATCATTAGTTAAATGCATTTCTTTAACAGAGGGAATGAACTCACTTTATTTAGCAATTCTTACTATATCCTTAAAATTAAAAAAATACAGTATTCAAAATCAAAATAGAAGAGATATGAAATAAAAACAAGGATAAGTGATTTGATAAAAAGCAAGATATGAAAATCTCTTTCATAACTGATTACCAAGACTTTGAGAAGGAAGAGTCTTGAGCATTCTGAAAGTGTAAAGAATCACTGTCGGATATGATAGAAATCACCCTTTCCCACCCAGGATGCTCAGAAGACAAAGGTATACTGCTAGCAAAGACCACCATTGACACCACCATCATGCAGCGACCTTCCAGTCTTGGAGAGGTAAGAGGACCAGGCAAAGATCCTGGGAAAGTTCCCAGTTTCGCTCAGAGGCTATGTCAGCCAAGGGGGAACAATATAGACTCCCATATACTTTTGTTTTTGAAGAAACAAAGCAAGCATTCACATAAAAAAGCAGGCCAGAACAAGGACCCAATGAATATCTCAAAGATAAAAAGGCAGAAGAAATATGCCAACAGAGAGTTTCCAAACTGATACTGTAGAATTCCCACACCTTACACTATACATAAAAACCAACTTAAAGTGGATCAAGGGTTTAGGACTAAAACTGAGGACTATAAACTTCATCAGAGAAAAGCTTGGAAGAACTCTAGAAGCCCTAATCCACAACATGAACAGTCTTCCA
>NW_006399860.1:9827777-9828530 GCF_000299155.1 Elephantulus edwardii | reverse complement strand
ATCAATTCTCCTTCTAGCATCCCTAGTCATTTTCCAGCTCTCCGATGCATAGCAAGTGATTGCAAAGACCATGGCATGTATCAGGCGCACCTTAGTCTCCAGACTTATATCTTTGTACTTGAGCACTTTAGAGAGGTCTCTAATGGCAGACTTTCCCATGACAACACATATTTTAATTTCTTGGCTGCTAGTGCCAAGAATGTTGACTGTGGCTCCAAGCAAACCAAAACTGTCAACAATATCAACCTCTTCATCATCCGTTATGATGCCCAGTGGTGAGAATCTTTGTTTCTTGATACTGATTCTCAATTCATACTGAAGACTGCAGTCCTTGACCTTCCACAGCAAGTGCATTAGGTCCTCTTTGGTTTCAACAAACAAGGCTGTGTCATGTGCATAACGCAGATTGTTGATTCTTCCTCCAATCGTGATGCCACATTTCTCCTCATAGAGCCCAGCCTCCCAGAGAACCTGTTCTGCATAAAGATTGAAAGGTATGGAGACAGGATATAGGCCTGGTATACACCCTACCCAATTTTGCACCATGCAGTGTTTTCTTACTCTGTACTGACAACTGCCTCTTGCTTCAAGTATAGGCTTCGCATTAGCACAATCAAGTGTTCTGGGATTCCCATTCTTCTCGGAGTTAGCCATAGCGTGTTGTGATCCACACAGTCAAAAGCCTTTCATAGTCAATTAAGCACAGATAGACATTCCTCTGGTATTCTCTGCTTTCTGCCAAGATCCATCTAA
>NW_006399860.1:9818888-9825467 GCF_000299155.1 Elephantulus edwardii | reverse complement strand
TTTTTCAATGCAGCATCATATTCTATTGTGTGAATATACCAGAGCTTCTCTATTCATTTGTTTCTTGATGGGCACTTGTGTTGTTTCCAAATCTTTGCTACTGTGAAAAAAATCCGCAATAATATGGGTGTACATATATCTGGTTGGCATTTATGACTTCTTTAGGGTAAATTTCCAGTAGTGGAATTTCTGAGTCAAATGGTATTTCTATTTACAAATTTTTGAGAAAGCACCATACAGCCTTCCATAGTGGTTGCACCATTTTATACTCCCACAAACAGGGAATAAAGTTTCTCCGCAAACTTGCCAGCATTTGTTGCTAGCTGTTCTGTTAAATTTTGCTATTCTGACTGGGGTGAGATGATATCTCATAGTTGTCTTGATTTTCATCTCTCTCAGGGCTAGGGATTTTGAACATTTCTTCATGTGCTTGCTGGCCATATGAATGTCTTCTTTGGTGAAGTGTCTGTTCATATTCTGTGCCCATTTTTCAACTGTATTATTTACCTTTATCTTATTGTGGTGCTCAAGTATTTTATAAATTCTAGATATTAGTCCCTTGCCTGACATGTCATTACCAAATATTTTTTCCCAATCTGTGGCTTCCCTTTTTACCCTGTTGGAGAAGTTTTTGAATGTGGATAGGGATTGATTCTTAGAAGGCCCCATTCATCTATTATATCTTCTCCTGGTTGTAGATTTTCCAGGATACTTGGAAGACTGTTTATTTCGTGGTTTAGGACTGCTAGAGTTCTTCCAAGCTTTTCTCTGATGAAGCATGTAGTCCTTAGTTTTAGTCCTAGGCCCATGATCCACTTTAAGCTGGGTTGTTGTTTTTTTGTTTGTTTGTTTGTTTTTTGTATGGAATGAGGTGTGTATCTTGCTTAAGTTTTCTGTGGATAGTTTTCCAATTTTGCCAGCACTATTTGTTGAAAAGGCTGTTTTCCCCACTTAACTGATTTAATCTCCTTGTCCAAAATCTTTTGCCATAGGCAGATGTGCTGATTTCTGAATTCTCAATTATATTCCATTTATCTAGGTGTTTGTCATTGTACCAGTACCATGCTGTCTTGGCCACCACAACAGTGTAGTAGGATTTCAAATCAGGGAGTGAGATACCTCCTACCTGTTTTTTTTCTTTTTAAGGTGTGATTTGCTTTTTTGGCGCCTCTTTCCATTCCAAATGAAATTTGGAGATTTTCTTTTAATGCTTCCTAGATCACTTAATATTTAACCCAAAGCATCCTCAAGTATTGCATCTTGAGGCTTGAATTTGTTGTTTAGTTCCTTCAGTTTAAGAAATGCCTAGGGAGTTTGACCCCTTTGAATTTCTGACTATAGCTCTTTGCACATTTCACTATAGTACTTTAATTTGCCTTTCCTCACTGCCCTTTGAAATCGTCTGCTTAGCTTCTTATTATCTTGATTTTTTTGCCTTTGCTTAGGCTTCTGGCACTCTGGTGCAATATTGAGATTTTCTTCTGACATCCATCTCGGTCTTTTGTTCCTCCTCTACCTTTGTAATGACCTTTTGCATTCTTCCTGGATGATATTTTTGATAAGCTTATTTGATCTGCCTTCATTATTGTTCAAGGCCTCAAACTTATTCATGAGATAGTTTTGAAATTCAGGTGGGCTAGACTCAAGGTCAGGTTTTGGGGTTTTGATTTTATTTTCCTTAATTCAGTTTTGCATATACATAGTTTTTTTTATTTGCATATAAGTAGTTGGTGGTCTGTTCCACAATCAGCACCAGGCCTAGTTTTCACAGCTGATATTGAGCTTCTCCATTGATTTTTCCACAGATATAATCGATCTGATTCCTACATATACCACTGATGAAATCTATGTGTATTATCTGCTTTTATGTCTCTTCTAAAATATGTTTGCAATGAATAAGTCATTGATTGTGAAAAACTCTATCATTCTATCTGCAGCTTCTTATCTGTCACCAACTCCATGTTTTCCAACTACTAATCCTTCTTCTCCGTTCCAGACTTATGCATTCCAATAACCCATTATTATTAATGCACCTTGATTTCATGTTTGATCGATCTCTGACAGTGAAAGTTGGTAGAAATTTTCTATTTCCTCTACTTTGGCTCTGGTTGTCGGTGTTTATATTTGAATGATGGTAGTATTCACTGGACTCCCTTGAGTGAGTATAGATATTATCCTGTCACTCACAACATTATATTTTAAGACAGATCTAGAAATGACTTCTTTAAGTATGAAGGCTACTACATTTTTTCTTCACCTTTTAATCTCCAGCATGGTAGATCACAGGATCATTTGATTCAAAATGTCCCATGCAGAATAACCAGCTACAGGAACAGTGTCTGGTATATAGATGATAAACATACTAGGGTATTTCCCCCTGTCTTTTAGTTGATAAATAAATTAGTATAATAGAAAAAATCACAGAAGAGTTGTTTGGTATTATGTTTTTTTGTTTGTGTATTTTTAAATGAAGAAGGCCCTTCATAGACTGAAGATGAGGAATTCATGTAATAATTGAGAGAAATAGGGATAAACTTTGCTTTAAAGGAAAATACGTTGAAAAATAAAACAGGTAAACACCATTCTAGGAAAAGGAAAGAATGACCAAGGTAAAAATTACCTTGGTAATCTGGCCATGATCAAGCTACTGTTACTTTGATTAATAACAAGTCCAGATTAGTATTAGCAGAAACTCTAAAAGTACTGACCTACGTTAGTGAGATGACATAAAGAAAACATAAAAATGAGTACCTGTCATTATGAAATCTTAAGAGGCAGAAGAAACAGGCATTCTCAGAGGGACAGTAGAGATTAAAGCTGTCACTTGGTTGAAAGAATGTCTCATCCATCTGACACAGATACTTTCATATACAGTGAAAGACTTAAGAAGAAAAGTTATAGTGATTTCATTTAATGAGGTGACTTCCACTCTAAGTTTTTTTGTTACTGTGTTGTTTGCATTGTGTTGTTTATATTGTACAATGCTGCAATATTTTGAAGAGAGTATAGTAAAAATAAGTACTTCATAATTATTATGATTGCCATGAAATGGAATAATTTTTAAATATTTTATATTGCTTAATTCTATCCTTTCTTTGTTTATCCCATTCTCAATGTTCAAATACCTTTATGTTTTTCTGAAATAAATATGTGGAGATTTAAAATCAATGTTTTCTTTGCTTTATTTGTGAAAAAATATTCAAGCATTAGCAGCATGAATTTTTAATAAATGTCAAAGACATTAGAGAGCCCTCTCAGGTCCCATCTTGTGTCTTGTGTGACTCTGTGGGCTTCTGACACTGTGTATGTGAAGATGCCGCTCTATTCGAAAGCCAGACAACTCACAAAAAAGTCATCTATGAGATAGTTCTGACTTCATGGTACTCCACAAGAGTAACATAGTCTATGTATATTTTTGTAAGGAACTAGAAGATTGTCATACACAGTGATAGTGCATTTCCCAATACATGAAATTCTCTACCGACACACATTCTTTTCAGTATTTTTCATCAGTGTTATGTGTTTTAGCCATTCTAACAGCTTTATTTATATTTTCACTTTGGCATCTCTTCTTTTTTTCTCCTTTCTTAACAATTCTAGTGCAATATGTAGAGTCTCTTCTGTCATTCATTTAGGTCTTTTATATCTCCTTTTTTCACGTCCTCTTTCGAGTAAGGCTTTTGTTCTCTTTGTGAATCCCAAAATTATATCTGACCTCTGATCACTTGCCATTCCAAACTTATCTTGCTTTTAAATACTAGTCATTCTACAACTTGTCTAGTCTTTGTTAATTAGTATTCAATGTCTCAAACTTATTCTTGAAATAGCTTTTTATATTCAAGTGGAATAGATTCAAGGTCATATGTTTTCATCTTCTCTAGCTTCAATTTGAATTTACACATGAGTAATCGATGGTCTTTTCTACAGTCAGCACTGGCCTAGAGTTGGTTGCCTGATACCTTAGACAATAATTCTTTCCACAGATGTATTCAATGAGATTCCTGTGTAGTCTGTCAGGTGAGGTCCATGGCTATAATTGCTCTTTTTTTTAAAGATATTGCATTGAAGAAAGTATTGAACATACAAAATTAAATCATTCCATCTCAAGCCTAATTTCTGTTCTCAATATTTTTTGTTGGTATTTTCTAATGGCCATTTTTTCTTCTTTGATTCCAATTTTTTATTCCAATAACCAATAATTGTTATTATTAATCACCAATATTATGCATTGTTATTGTATTTTATAGGCATTTTGAAGGCTGTATTTTATAGGATTTTATAAGTGGCTGGCCAATCTTTCCTATTCTAGTAAAAAAAAACAATAGAGAGAAGAAATGCAGAAGGGAAAAATATATGAATAGACATTTTCAAAAGGTAGTCTGGGATAAGAAAAGTCAACTCAGTCTATGAAATGTTC
Source organism: Elephantulus edwardii (assembly GCF_000299155.1). NCBI lineage: Eukaryota > Metazoa > Chordata > Mammalia > Macroscelidea > Macroscelididae > Elephantulus > Elephantulus edwardii. The sequence continues at coordinate 9,821,050 of NW_006399860.1, read as the reverse complement.
TGAGTGTGTATATATAGACACACACACACACACACACACACACACACATACATAGTGTTATAGATAGATATATTTTTATATATAAACTATATATTTTTAGATATAAATGATATATTTTAGATATAAATTTTATATATATTATACATGCCCATAAATTAATGTTTTCATTTATTATCATCACTTTATTAAAGCTTCACATTATAAATGTCTGCAAAATCATAGGTATACAAAAATCAAATAAAATAGATTTGAAAGCAATAAGTTAGCTTGCTTTACATCTTGATAAAACTGGAATAATACTGAAAATGATTATTTTGTATTAATAAAATACTATTAATAAAAAAGGCAGTCTGAAAAGACAAGAAAAATTATTGTAACAGAATGTGGAAAGAGCTAGAGTCGGAAAAATAAACAAAAAAAACAAAAACAGGAAGAATATCCTGGCATTTCTCAAGCGTAAAGAACTGAAAAATCAAGCCTCAAGATGCAAGACTGATATGTTGTTGTTGTTGTTTAATGCCGTCGAGTCGTAAACGACTCATAGCGACCCTATGAACGAACAGCCTGAGCACTGTTCGTACGTAGAGTTTCCAGAGGCAAGCCCCTTCAGGAGTGGATGCCGCTCCTGCTTCCAGGCTTGATTTAGTCGGGAAGCTCCAGCCAACACTGTCCATCATGGGTGCTCATTACCACGATTGGCACATCACTGTCTCAGTCTTCAGCATCACAGCAACCACGAGTTACCTCTGTACAGCAACGCACAGACCAGCGCTATATACTGTATGAAAAATCTTGAATGATCCAGAGAGCATCAAAAGAAGATGGTGGGGATAGACAGAATCACTGTATAGAAAAAGAATTGATTAATGCTGAAATATTTCAGTAAGTAGCAGATGGTCAAGGGTCAATATTAATGAACGGAAAAAGTTTAAGCTGTAAGATGCTGGTATAAAATAAGCACCCAGGAATTGATAATGTACGAATTAACATCAACGAAAAGATATATCCCTAGATGTGCTCACATTTCTGCCAGGAAATTTGGAAGATAGCTTTTTATATATTCATATTTATTCCCACTCCTAAAAAATGATCCTATAGAAGGTGGAAATTATTGAACAATATCATTAATATAATATATAAGAAAGATATTGCTGAAGATACTAAAAATAAAATGGCTAGAAGAGTACATTGTCCGAGAACTTAGAAGTTCAAATTGGCTTTGGAAAAGGCTATGACACCAAGGATAATGCTGTTGATGTCAGATGGATTTCAACAGAAAGCAGTAATACCAGGGGGAAGTCTATCTGTGTTTTATTGACTATGCAAAGACCATGTAGATTGTATCATAACAAACTATGGTTAACATTGAGGAAAATGGGAGTACTTGAACTCCTACCTTGTTTCTCTTTTTAAGGAATGCTTTGCTTACTCGGGGCCTCTTTCCATTCCAAATGAAACTTCCACATCCTTGAAGAATAGAATTGGTATTTGTATTGGGATTGCATTGACTGTGTAAATTGCCTTTGGTAGTATTGTCATTTTCACAATATTGAGTCTTCTTAAAACCAAGGACTATAAACTGCATTAAAGAAATGCTTGGAAGAACTCTAGGATTCCTAATTCACAACATAAACATTCTTCTAAGCATCTTGAAAAATCTACAACCAGGAGAGGATAAAATAGGTGAATGGGAACTTCTAAGAGTCAAATCCCTATGCACATCCAAAAACTTCTCCAATAGGGTAAAAGGGAAGCCACAGACTGGAAAAAAAGTATTTGGTAATGTCATGTCAAATAAGGGACTTATATTTAAAAGCGATAAAATACTTGTGCACCACAACAAGATAAAGATAAACAACCCAATTGAAAAATGGGCACAGGATATGAACAGACACTTCACCAGAGAAAACATTCAGATGGCCAACAAACACATAAAGAAATGTTCGAAAATCCCTAGCTCTAAGAGAGATGCAAATCAAAGCAACTATGAGATATCATCTCACCCTAGTAAGAATAGCAAAATTTAACAGAACAGCAAACAACAAATGTTGGCAAGGTTGTAGAAAAACTGGAATCCTTATTCACTGTTGGTAGGAGTGTAAAATATTGCAACCACTATGCAAGGCAGTATAGTATGGTGCTTTCTCAAAATAGAAATACCG
>NW_006399860.1:9817134-9818788 GCF_000299155.1 Elephantulus edwardii | reverse complement strand
GTATATTCACACAATGGAATACTATGCTACATTGAGAAACAAGGAACTCATGAACTATTATTCAAAAATGAGTGACCCTGGAGGACATTATGCTGAGTGAAATATCTCAGTGACAAAAGGACAAATACTGCATAGTGCCACTGTTGTAAAACAGGACTGACATTGGGGTTTGGGTGAGACTGAGAAAAATGGGATAAATTATGTATACTGCATTGACATAGATGAAGGAAAGAACTGTTTAAAAGGTATATATGATTAGGTATTACTGCTATGACAGGAGTACAGAACAAAGGATGCATAATGGAGTGGACTTGGGAGGGAAGGATTTATATAACCATGAAAGAATTTTTCTTTTACTTTTTTAAAGAGAAAAAAGAACTGGGGGGTTGGGCAGGGAGAAAAGTATAACAATGAATGAGTAGAAATCCGAAGTCTCTGTAAATTTTCATTAAAATTAATGATAATAATAATAAAAATGGTATTTAATATAATGATAGTCTCCAGGCTGGATTAATTGATTACCCACCTAATTGCTTACCCACTAATCAACCAATAAACTTACTTTTAAATCTCACCAAATTTTAAAGACAATAAATGAATCAACTATTTTTGTTATTGTTATATGCTGTCAAGTTGATTATTACTCATAGCTACACTGTGAACAGGAGCACTGAACTCTGCCCTATCTTGAGCCAATCTTGTCTCTGACACATCTAATCCCATTGCCATGTTCATCGTGATCCCCAAAGGGACAAAGTATAGAGATTTGTTTTATTTGGAGAAAAAAAACTCATATTGAATCTTTATTAAAATTACATTTAATTTCATCTACTGAAATAAACAACAAAATATTTTCACATTTTAATCACAGATTCATTAGTATTCTTTTAACAAAGATGTATTGTGAATGATTCCTTTTTATTCCCAACAAATACCTACAGATACTCATTATCAAATGATTAGACACCTCCAAAATCTAATCTACCCAAATGAATGAGTTATCAACATACCATAATTATCATCTCCAAAATATTCTGATTTTCTTGAAAAATTACAGCATGTGCTTTACATTCCACTCAGCTCTTTTTATTAGTGTACTAGGACATTTCTGACTCATGTGTTGTTCCTGGCGGGGAAAATTTTTTTATCATTGTACTGAGGAAATATATCATTAACCCCTCCTGACAATGTATTTTTATCTTGTCAAAACTAATACAAAATGTTCTCTTAAAACATATTTGGGGTTTTTTTTTTATGTCAGTGAAATATGCTTTTGGAAGAGTGTTTCACCTTTATCATGAATTTTATTCCTTCCTTCATCTTTCCTTTCTCTAGTTTCCCAAACATATGTTTTTCTTCTATTTTTCTAAAACCTGAATTTTTAATATTATTTTCATTAACACAGAGTATCTATTCTTTTTATTTTGTTGGCATCGTCCTTAAAAGTGTTTGTCTGCTAATGTGAAGATCATAAGTCCAAAAATAACAGCTTCTCATAGGAAGAAGGATATATTAGTTAGCAATCATAAAAGTTATTGTTGTTGATGTGTGCCTTTGAATGGAAAGTGACTCACAGCTGATCCTCTAACAGGTTTTGAGAGGCAGTAAATGACACATTTGGGAACAGGAGTGGCATCCACTTCCTAAACAACAT
>NW_006399860.1:9812763-9816116 GCF_000299155.1 Elephantulus edwardii | reverse complement strand
TGACCTAGTGACAAAAAGCTTACATCTCAATAATACTGAAGAACAATGCTGTAATTTTTGAAAGGAAAGTGTACCTGATCTAATTTATGGTCTTTTTGTTGCTATACTCTATAACAAAAAGCTATACTTTTTGTTGCATAGTGATAAGAATTTGCACTGCCATCCTGAAAGCATATGGTTCAAATCTACCAGCTTCCCTATGGGAGAAGAATGGGAAATCTCTTTTGTGTGATTTCTGACTCCAAAAACCTTCTAGATTGTCAGCTATGGGTTGATTCTGACTTGATGACACACAAGAACATTCATCTTAAAGCTGGACAATGACCAAGGATGGCAGACAAAAACTTGATACCTTTGAGTTGTCGTTTTGAAGAAGAGTCCTGGATATCCCATGGACTGCCATAAAGAAAACAAACAAAAAAGCAAACCAAGAACCCAAAAGCAACAACAACAACAAATATATTTTGGAGAAAATACAGCCAGGATGCTCCTTAAAACTAAGGATTGAGAATCTGTGTCCTACATACGTTGGGTATGTGCTAAGGAGATGCTAGTTTTTTGAAAAGGACAATAGACTTGGAAAGGTAGAAGGTCAGCAAAGGAGAACAAGTCTAGCTTTTAAGTATCAATACACTTTCTTGTTATGTATAGTCAAGTCAGAACCAACTCATACCTAACCATATAGGGTGTTTTCAGAGAAAGTAAATCACATGGAAGGAGATTGCCTATCTTTTCCCCACAGAACTATCAGTGGATTCCAACTGTATTCTTTTGGGTTGACAAGAAAATTCTTACCACTAAACTATCACAATTCCTAGTGGTAAGAAGCTGTGCTGCAATCGTAAAGGCCCATGACTTGAATAAAACATCATCTGCTTTGCAGAAGAACGATGGACAATCTACTTTTGTGCAATTTACTGTCTCTGAAAATGCACTGGAGGGTCACGTAGAGGTTGGTTCTGATTCAATGGTACACAACAAAAACATAGTGTATATATTTATTTATGTGTATTTGGAAGATCTTGTTTCATAAACTTATTTTTAAAGTGTGATTTTTAAAACGTGTTTGTAGATAATTTCTTTAGTTTTTTCCATACTTTGATGAATTTAAAAAAATATAATTCTTGGCCAGTGTTTGTCTATGAATATTTGAAGCATTTTCATAATTAGCAGTTCTTTTTATAGAGAATACTCTTTCTTTTGTAGTAATTACTCCCTCAGTAAGTTGAAAAGCTTTCTGCAAATGAGAAATGAGAAAGTAGTCATCTTCAAATGAATATTCATATCTATACATATTCATTCTTCTGTTTTTCATTCCCAGTGTAGGACATCATGTAATCATTTGATTCTAAGTGGTCAAAGCTAGTCTATCTCATCTCACTAATGCCTAAAAGGTCAATGCTCATGTGGTCCATTTTATTTTTCATAACTTCTAGTTTCCCAACATTCACATTTCATGTATTCCATGTTCCGATTATTAAAGGATGTTTACTACTAATTTTCCTCATTTCAATTGACATACAATCTTGGCCCAATCTGTGTAAGTTTCTAAGTTTCTAACAAAATGGGCAAAGGCATTTGACTATGTGTAGCATAGCAAGTTATGGCTTTATGGCTACCAATGAGAAGAATAGAAATCCCAGAAGATTTAACAGTGCTCCTGTGAATTCTATACCTAGAAAAAGATGCTGTTGTGTGAACAGAGCAAGGGAACACTACATAATTTAAATTAAGAAAGAATTGTATCAGGATTGTATCCCCTCTCCTCACTTATTCAAACTAAATATTGGACAACTTATTCAAGAAGCTGGAAACTCTGAAGAAGAATGTGGATCAAGCTCAAAGGAAGACTCATCAATAACCTGCATTATGCAGATGACATAATCTTGGTTGCTGAAAGTGAAGAGAACTTGAAGCACTTATTGCAGAAGATCAAAGAATACAACCTTCAATATGGATTACATCTCAACATCAGGAAAACAAAATTCTTACCATTGGATTGATAGGCAACATCATAATAGATGTAAGAAAAGAATGAAACTTTCAACAAGTTCACCTTACTTAAATTAAAAGTTAACACTTATGGTACCAGGAAATTAGAAGACATTTTACACTTGGAAAGTCTGCAGTGAGAGACCTCTCCAAATTATTGAGGAGCAATGATGTAAGTTTGAGGACTTAGGTGCATCTGAGTCAGGGGCCACAGTCTTTCTCATTACTTGATATGCATGTGAGAGCTAGACAATGAATAAGTGTGACAGAAGAAAAATTGATGCCTTTGAGCTACGGTGTTGGAGAAGAGGACTGCCAAAATAGCCAAACACACGAGTCTTGGAGAGGGTGCAGCCAGAGTGCTCCTTGGAGTCAAAGATGATGAAGATTTGTCTCACACACTTTATTTTATTTTTTTATGTCTTACGTATTATACACATGTTAGGAGAGGCTATTCCTTGGAGAAGAATATCATCCTTGGAAAGGTGGAGGGTCAGTGAAACATTAGAAGACCTTCCACCAGGTGGGCTGACACAGTGAAAGCCACAATAAGATCTAGTGTGTGAGAATGTGTGAAGATGACACACTATAAGAGAGAATTCAAATCTGTTTTTCGTAAAGTCACTGTGGGTCATACTTGGCTCATTGGCACCTACACAACAACACATATATTCAAGAATTTTGGGATGACTGAAGAATGTTATCAGAAGTGGATAAGAAAGATTAACATAAAAAAAAGTCAGTTGGATTTCTCTACAGTGCCAAAGAGAATACAGAACTGGAGCTAAAAAAACAATAGGCCCTTCACAAAAGCTAATCCCAAGATTAAGTCCGTGGGAGTAAGTCTAACCAGAAGCAGAAAGAAACTATTTAAAGAAAATTACAAAACATTACTATATAAAACAAAAAGAGACCTGGAGAAATGGAAGAATATACCTTGCTCATGGATAAGAAGTCTCAATATCGTGAAAATGACAATACTATCAAAGGCAATTTATACATTCAATGCAATCCCAATACAAATACCAATTTCACTCTTCAAGGAGATGGAAAAGGCAATCTCCAATTTCATTTGGATTGGAAAAAGGCCCCAAATAATCAAAGCACTCCTTAAAAAGAGAAACAAGGTAGGAGGCATCTCACTCCCTGATTTCAAATCCTATTACATTGCTGTTGTATTCAAGACAGCGTGGTACTGATACAATGATAGACACATAGATTAATGGAATACAATTAAAAACTCAGAAATCAGCCAATCTACCTATGCTCAGCTGCTTTTTGACAAGGAGATGAGGTGAGGTCAGTTAAGTGGGGAAACGACAGCATTTTCAACAAATGGTTTTGGCAAAATTGGAAAACTA
>NW_006399860.1:9803101-9805387 GCF_000299155.1 Elephantulus edwardii | reverse complement strand
TGCCAACAGAGTTCCCTTACCAATTTAGTTGATAAAAAGGGCACATACAAAATTATGTTAAGCTGATAATGCTCAACTCATTTAGTATGATACATGATTAGTTTGAAGAGGAAAAATTGCTAAGAATGATAAATCAGCAAAATAATATAGATGTATAATTGTAATACAACTTTCCTAAATTTTGCATGAAGAATGAAAAATATGACTCTAAATTTAGAAATAGTTATTATAATAGAAATGTCTTCAAAAAGTTTAAGGATTACTTAAGATTTTTGAATGATTAAATTATCCCATTAATATAAAGAAAATGAATTTCAGTGGTGCAGTGGATAAGTTCTGGATTGCTAAACAAAAGGTCAGTGATTCAAGGCAATCAACAGATTCTCAGGAGGAAGAAAAAGGAACCTGCTTTCATGAAAGTTTATAGTCTTATAATCGTAAGGTACAGATCTACTTTGTTCTACAGGTTGACTATGAATCAGAACCAACTCACCGACAATAGATTTTGAATTAAAAGCAAAGGAGAAATAGCTGTAAGTCTCATATTACTCTATTTTCAGAAACATGCAAACTTGCCTACACGTGGCAGTAATGGCTGGAACTGACAAAATGTCCATTGATAATATAAAAAATAAATGACTAATTCTTTGTTCATAAAGTGTACTGATTTGGTTGCATAGTATGTAGTATGTTGTGCTAATAACTGAAAGATCAATAGTTTTAATCCACTGCATTCTGCAAAGGAGGCTGTTGAAGGGTAGTATGGGTCAGAACTGAGAATAAGGTCCCTTTGTTTTTTTTTTTACATAGCAGTACAATTGTAAAAATTAAAATATATTTAATATATTCTAAAAACCTCACAAAACCAAATGTGTTTGAGCTCACTCTCGCTCTCTCCCCTTAACGCTCTTTCCTTTGCACAACAAGAAATTGTCTATATTCCTCCCTCAGAGATGGATGGGAACTGAGTGCCATTAAGTTGGCAGTACAACTCCATATCTTCTAGACCATCAGAGCTCTATAGATATATTTGCTGTAATTCCATTTGTATAAAGGTTAATAATGTAGTTATTGTTGTGTACCATTGAGTTGGAACCAACCCATAAATGACCTTCTGGTGGGTTTTCAGAAATTATACAAGCACTTTGTCTATCTTTCTCCCATGGAGCAGCCGGAGGCCTTAAACTGAGTGCTTTTGGGACTGAAGCACAGTTTCTTATGACTAGGCCACGAGAGCTCCCTAATCATGCTATAGTTTTTATTATTGTTGTTGTAAGGGGTCATCAAGTCAAGTATGAATCATAGCTATGAGGAAACATCTCAATCCTATCCTGGGCCATCCTCCTCGTTTCTGATATATCTGTGCCCATTGTTGCAGTCACTATGCCATTCCAACTGGTGAAGGTCTTCATCTCTTGTACTGATTTTTTACCTTTCCATGCACGATGTCCCCTTCCAAGGTTTAACCTCGCTTAAGAACATGTCTAAAGTATGTGAAACAAAGCTTCATCCTCTTTGCCTCCAACCTACAGTTTGGACGCACTTTCTCCAATATAATATAAAGTGGGTTTTTTTTTTCTTTCAATAGTCCATGGATATTTTAGCACTCTTCTCCAATACCATACTTCAAAGACATCAATTCTTATTCCATCATACTTAGTCACTGCCCAATTCTCAGACGCACACTAAATAATTGAAAAGACCACACATTGTATCAGTTGCACCTTAGTCTTCTAACTGACATCATTGCTTCTTCAGACTTTCCCAATGTATTATGTCTCCTCATCTCCTCAATGCTGGTATCAAAAGTGTTTGTTGATTGTGTGTCCACATAAGATTAAATGGTTGACAATTTGAATCTTCTCTTCATCTATAATAATGTTGCCTATTGGTCCAGTAGTGAGAATTTTGTGTTACTAATGTTGAGATGTAATCCATATTGAAGGCTGCATTCTTTGATCTTCTGCAGCAAGCACTTCAAGTCCTCCTCTTTCTCAGCTAGCATAAAGTAAATTGTTGTATCATCTGCATAAAGCACATTGTTGATGAGTCTTTCTCTGATTCTGAGACCACATTCTTTTTCATGGAGTTCAGAATGATTTTCTCAGATTACAGATTGAATAAGTACAGAGAAAGGATATACCCCTAACACACGTCTGTCTTAATTTTAAACAATGCATTATTTCCTTGTTCTGTTCTGGCAGCAGGTCTATGAATAGGTTTTGCATGGACACAGTTAAGTGTTCTGTGATTCCCATTCTTTTGATAGCCATAATTTGTTGTGAT
>NW_006399860.1:9799946-9800706 GCF_000299155.1 Elephantulus edwardii | reverse complement strand
TGCTTTGGCTTCTCTACACTCCAGTGCAATCTTCAGAGTCTCTTCTGACATCCATTTTGGTCTTTTCTTCCTCTTCTGTCTTTGTAATGACCTTTAGACCTTATTTTTTTTATGTCTTCAGTGCAGGTTGAACTTCTTCAATCATTACCATTAAATCTTTATCATATGCTGCTTCCTAAAATATTTCGCTGTCAACCAATTCTCTTTTGATACAGTGAGTGTATATTTCCTCAATTTTATTTTGATACTTTCTAGATCATTCAAGATTTTTTCCATGACATCATTCAGGATTGCAACTCAAACCTTGGATGTTTTACAGGATCCTCAGCTTAAGAAATACTGAGCAAGTTCTGCCATTTTGGTTGTCCAATTATAGCTCACTAAACATTATTCCATTGTGATAGCTTTGTCTTCTCAAGCTGCCATTTGTAATATTTTCATCAGCTATTTTATTGTTTTAAGTCGTTTCTACTCTGACTTATAAATACTTCATTTGTATAAAGTTTTCAGTGGTTCATTTGAATGGTCATAGATCACCAACTACTCATATGCAAGTTCAAGCTGAAGCTGAGGAAAATTAAATAGAATCCATAGGAACCAAAATATGACTTTGAGTTCATCCAACATGAATTTCAGAACCATCTCAGGAACAGGTTTGAGGCCTTGAACACTAATGAGCGAAGACCAGATAAGTTGTGGGAGGATGTCAAATGTATCATCTAGGAAGAGTGAAAACAGTCATTACAAAGACAGAAGAGAC
>NW_006399860.1:9793312-9798766 GCF_000299155.1 Elephantulus edwardii | reverse complement strand
CATCATAACAAACTGTGGATGACTCTGAGAAGAATGGGAATCTCAAAACAGTTGATTGTGCTAATGTGAAACCTATACTTGGACTAAGAGGCAGCCATCAGAACAGAGTAAGGAAACCTGCATGGTTCAAAATTGGGAAAAGTGTATACCAGGGTTATGTCCTATCTCCATAACTTTTAACCTGAATGCAGAATAGATTATCTGAGAGGCTGGGCTCTGTGAGGAGAAGTGTAGCATCAGGATTGGTGGAAGATCTATCAATAGTCTGCGTTATGCAGATGACAGAACCCTGCTTGCTGAAACTGAAGAGGACTTGAAACTCTTGCTACAAAAGGTCAAGGACTGCAGCCTTCCGTATGGATTGAATATAAAGAGGACAAAGATTCTCACAACTGAACCAATTGGCAGAATCAGGAGGGATGGTGAAGAGATGGAGATTGTTAACAACTTTAGTCTGCTTAACTCCACAGTCAACACACTTGGCACCAGTGGCCAGGAAATTAAAAGACACACTGCAATGGAAAAATCTGTTGTTGAGGAACAATCCAAAGTACTGAAGAGCAACATTGTCTCTCTGGAGACTAAGGTGCACCTGATAGAGGCCATGGTCTTTGTGATCACTTTTTATGCATCAGAGAGTTGGACAATGACTAGGAAGGATAGAAAGAGAATTGATGCCTTTGAGCTGTGGTGCTGGAGAAGAGTATTGAATGAACCATAGACTGCCAAGGAAATAAACATATTCATCCTGGAGATGCTTATACCAGGCTGCTCCTTGGAGGCAAGGATTCTTGGGCTCCATCTGACATACTTTGGACATGTTGCCAGAAGGGACGGGTCCTTGGAGAGGGACATCATGCTTGGGAGGGTAGAGGGACGGTGCAGGAGGGGACGACCCTCTATGAGGTGGATTGATTCAGTGACTGGGTAATCGGGATGGGTATTTCAGAGGCACAGGATAGAGTAGGATTTACGGCTGTTGTACATAGGGTCGCTATGAGTCGCAAGCGACTCGACAGCACATAAAAACAACTAACAAGAACATATGCTGAGCAAATTATATGGAAAGCTGGACTCTTTGAAGAGGAATGTGGCGTCAAGATTGGAGGTAGACTCATAGATAACCTGCATTAAATGGCACAACCTTCCTTGCTAAAAGTGAGGAAGACTTGTTGCACTTGTTGCAGAAGATCAAGGAATTCAGCCTTCAGTATGAATTGCATCTCAGTATCAAGAAAACAAAGATTCTTACCACTGTACCAATAGACAGTGTCATGATGGATGGAAAGGAGCTTAACAGTGTCAACATCTTCACCTTGCTTGGATCCACAATTAACACCTATGGTACCAACTGTCAGGAAATAAGGTGACACATTGCACTGGGAAAATATGCAGTTAGGGACCTAAATAAAGTATTGAGGAATAATGATGTCCACTTGAGGATGAAGATGTGTCTGATTCAGGCCATGTTCTTTCTGATTACTTGCTATGCATCTGATAGCTAGACAGTGAATAAGAATGGAATTCCAAAATCTCTGTAGATGTTCATTGAAATGAAAAATAAACAAACTAAATTAATAAAAAAAAAGAATGACAGAAGAAAAGACAAAAAATGATGCCATTGACCTGTGTTGTGGGACAAGAGCACTGAATATCTCAGGACAGAGAAGAAAACAAACAGATATATCTTGGAAATGGAGCAGCCAGAGTGTTCTTTCAAGTCAGGAATGATGAGACTTTTCCATACATACTTTGGACATGTTGCTAAGAGGAGCTATTCTTTGGAGAAGGACATGATGCTGGGAAGGGTGGAAGGTTGACAAAGGAGAAGACTACCCTCAACTAAGAGGATTAATACACTGACTGCTGCAATGGACTCTGGTGTGTCAGGGAGTGTGAGGATGGCATAGGATCTAAGTAGGATTCAGATCTTTTGTTCATATGGTTGCTATGAGTTATACTTGACTCAATGGTACCTAACAACACAATAACAACAATGCTAAAATTATTCCACCCATCTGTTGATATGCATGTGGCTATGATGCTGGAAGATCTTTCATCAGTATTTCAAGTATTCAAAGATCATATATAGTTGACAAGACTAAGCATAGCTTTTAGACTAAACCAGATGAGGAAGAAAGACTTGTCAATATACTTCCAAAAATTAACTTACAAAAGCCCTAAGGATATTGTCTGATATAGTATTGGGGAGTGAGATCTCTAGGTTAAAACAAACCTTCCTGACCCACTGTAGTGGAGTTGATTCCAATTCAGTAATCCTCCATTGAATCCCCAGGCAGTAAATCTTAGCTAGAGGAGTAGGCCTATCTTATTTCCATGAATGTGTTATCCTTTGAGTTTTCAAAACTCACTATAGTTGAATCTTTTCAGACTCATGAAAATGCTCCATCAGGTTTCTGAGGCTACAAATTATAATGAGAGGAGAGTGTCCATATTTTTTTTTCAGTGAAGCAAGTGATAGACTTGAATCTCAAAGATGAATTCTTTTGATGAACAGTGCTTCACCTTATGGACTATACCCTAGAGTTTTCTAATCTTTCAGTTACCAGAGAAAAATTTATATCATCTTACTACACAAGAGTTCCTTGATCCAGAAACAAACTGATTATAGCAATGGATTCAAGCCTGCCAGTATTGTAAGCTTGTTTAAGTCAGGCTAATAATTTGTTTTATTGTGTAGTAGATTTCATGCATTGGTAACCATTTGATCAAAACTAACAATATCATGTCAGTATTATTGTTGTTTTAGTTGATTGCAATCCATAGCAAACTCTATATTAAACAGAATTAAGGATTATTTGGTTCTAGGTCATTGTCAAAACTGTCTAAGTACTTGAATCCATTGTTGTATAAACTGTGTCAATCTACCTGTTTGAGAGTTCCTGTTTTTCATGTGTCTTTTACTTTACTGAATGTAATTCTTCCTCTAGGGATTTGTCACTCCTGATACCAGATTTGAAGTAAAAAATTTGACCCATGTCAAGGCTGAACTGACTCAGACCTAATCCTGCAGTAGGTTTTCAGAGGCTATAAATTGTGTGACAGCATATGACATCTCTTTCCCCCCTGGAGCAGCTGGTAGATTAGAGTTGTCAGCCTTTGGTTTGGCAGCTTATCTCCTTACTCACTAGACCACCAGAGCTCCCTGAAGTAAATTAGTAAATATAAAATTGGATTGTTAATAAAAGTATTTGTAATGTTACTATTAATAAGGTGAAATCACCTTATGTCTAAAGGGAACGAATTGTGCATGCATCACTTTTATTATAAGTTCAACATTGACAATAAAAAGAACATTAATAATTGCAAAATGTTTTCTCATACTCAAAAAGTCATCCAAGTAGTTAATATTGTTTGTAATTAACTTTCATTTTCCAATATTTTGTCACATTTTTGTATACTGTACACAAGTTACTTGTTCCAATACACCAAACTCCAAACATAATGTATTTATTCAATATATTTTTATTTCTATTTGAAAATATTTCTATAAAACATTTACCTCTATCTTCACATCAGAATCCTATTTATACTACAAATATTATTAATTACTTTTACTATTTTTATGCTTATCATTCACAAAATCCTCTCCAGTACAGAAAGTAATTTCAACATAAACAAAATACTCAATGCCATACAGTCTTGAGTTCTGTTGACAGATTATAAGATTGATTCTATTTCTTGCTCTCCATCAGTTTTTTAAAATAAGCAAATAATTAAATTTCTTTGTGTATCAATTTCCAAGCTTTGAAATAGACATAGTAAGAAAATGTATATATAAGACAAGGGACAAAATTGCTAATGTAAGATGGATCTAGGCTGAAAGCACAGAATAACATACAAATGTATATTTGTGCTTTATTGACTATGCAAAGGCATTTGACTGTGTAGATCATAACAAATTATGTCTAAATTGAGAAGAATGTGTGGGAATTCCAGAACACTTAATTCTACTCATATCAAATCTATACTTAGACCAACAGACTGCTGGGTGAACAGAGCAGGGGAACACCACATAGTTTAACATTAAGAAAGGTATGTGTCAAGGTTGTATTCTCTCTCCATACCTATTCAATCTGTACACTGAGCAAATTATTTGAGAAGCTGGATTCTGAAGAAGAATATGGCATCAGGATTGGAGGAAGACTAATCAACAACCTATGTTTTGCAGATGACACAGCCTTGCTTGCTGAAAGCGATGAGAACTTGAAAAGTTTGCTGCAGAACAAAGACTGCAACCTTCAATATGGATTCTATCTCGATGTCAAGAAAACAATTCTTACTACTGGATTTATAGACAACCTAATGATCAATGGATAAAAGACAAATTGTTAATGAATTAATCTTACTGAATGCACAATAAACACCCTTAGTGTCAGCAGTCAGGAGATCAGGAAATGTATTACACTGGGAAAGTCTGCTGTTAGGGACTGCTCCAAATTACTTAGAAGTAATGATATCAGTTTGATGACTAAGGTGTTCTTGATTCAGGCCATTGTCTTTTCAATTACTTGCTATGCATCTGAGAGCTAGAAAATTATTAAAGATGATATGAGTAGAACTGATGCCTTTGAGCTGTGGTTTGGAGAAGGGTACTGAACATTCCATGGACTGCTAAAAGAACAAGTATTTATGTTTGGGGAAAAGTATAGCCAGAGTGCCCCATCGAAGCAAAGATAACAAAGCTTCATCTCACATAATTTGGGCATATTTCTAGGAAAGGCTATTCCTTAGACAGGGACAGCACACTTGGAAAGGTGGAGAGGGAGGCCTTCAACCCCTTGGATTGGCGGTGATTGTCACAATGGGCTTAATTTTGTCAAACATGATGAGGATGGCACAAGACAGGGTAAGGTTCCTATCAGTTATACATAAAATGATGGAGTTTTACTAGACTCAATGACATCAAACAACAATAGCAACTGTTCTTTGGATGTGCTGCAAAGATTTTCAAATTAACCACAAAAAAAATTGTGTGTGATGTTATTGATACTGTCACTTGGACATGATATTAAGGACACTGTCTGCTGATATTAACGATACTGTGTTCTATTGAACCACCTATCTTTGAAATGGAAACAAATATGGATGTCTTTGCTTGGTTGGATAGGTAGCTATCTAAAAATTTCTTAGCATATTTGAGCTCTTTAACGCCATTTATTCGAACATTCCGATTCCTATTTTATTATTAATCAATGATATTGTTTGAAAATTTGCACATTCTTTGGATCATCTTCCTTGGAAATAGGAAAAATATGGATCTCTTCTGTAATGCTAAACACTGTGACACTGATGTGTCAAATGTGATAATGGTGGACAGTACTTGGTGTAGCTTCCAGATTAAAACAGGCTTGGAAGCAGGAGTGGCATTCACTTCCAAAATATCTTGCCTCTGGAAATTCTATGAGAAATGATGAAAGTTATACAAGTGTT
>NW_006399860.1:9792045-9792825 GCF_000299155.1 Elephantulus edwardii | reverse complement strand
GCTTACAAGGAAGTCCAGTGAATACCACTATCATTGAGATATATGCACCAACAGCCAGAGCCAAAGAAGAAGAAATAGATGATTTCTACCAACTTTTACAGTCGGAGATCAATCAAACAAGCAATACAGATGCATTGATAATAATGGGTGACTGGAACGCAAAAGTTGGGAACAAAGAAGAAGAATCAGTAGTTGGAAAACATGGACTTGGTGACAGTAAAGAAGCTGGGGATAGAATAATTGAATTTTGTACAATCAGTGACTTATTCATTGCAAATACGTTTTATAAGAAACATAAATACAGGTTATACACATGGATTTTACCTGATGGTATGCATATGAATCAGATCGATTACATCTACAGAAAAAACCATTGGAGAAGCTCAATATCAGCTGTAAAAACTAGGCCAGGAGCTGATTGTGGAACAGACCACAAACTACTAATATGCAAGTTCAAGCTGAAGCTGAGGAAAATTAAACCGAATCCACAGGAGCCAAAATATTACTTTGATTTCATCCCATCTGAATTTCAGAATCACCTCAGGAACAGGTTTGAGGCCTTGAACAGTAATGAGCGAAGACCAGGTGGGTTGTGGGAGGATGTAAAATATATCATCCAGGAAGACTGCAAACAGTCATTACAAAGACAGAAGAGGAAGAAAAGACCAAAATGGATGTCAGATGAAACTCTGAAGATTGCACTGGAGCATAGAGAAGCCAAAGCACAAGAAAGAATTCAAGATACTAAAGAGCTGAACAGAAGATTCCAAAATGCAACAC
>NW_006399860.1:9786160-9790090 GCF_000299155.1 Elephantulus edwardii | reverse complement strand
CTACTGCTTAATTATAGTACACACATATTTAGTTCATCATAATAAAGTGACTCATTTTCTAGTTTTGTATCCCTTAGATATTTTGAATTCACTAAGGAGAATGTTTGTAATATGACTTAAGAATAACAGTTTCCTTCAGAGGATTGGTTGTGAGGAAAGTGCGGGAATGTATTTCATTCTGTTGTACATAAGGTCACTATGATTACGACCAAATCAATAGTAACTAACAGTAACCTTGAGCAATACCTACATTAAAAATACGTTTTCTGTTGTTTTATGTAAGAACAGAAAGAACTTTGCTGGCCTAGTGAGTAAGAAGTTGTGCTGCCAGTCCAAAGGCCAGCAGTTAGAATCTATTAGCAGCTTCAAGGTGAAAAGAAAAATGGATATCTCATCCTCTATGATTTACAGCCTAGAAGAATGTCCTGGAGAGTCAACTATGAGTCAGTTCCAATTAGATGGCAATGAATTTTTGCGTTGCTGAGTAAGAAGAAAAATGCTTAATTTTTATTTGCTTTTGATTTTTAAAAGTTAAGATAACGAACCTTGTTGCTTTCAACAATATATGCTACATGGGGCTCAAGACAGAATTCTGGTGACCTAGTTGGTAAGGAGGTGCACTGCCAACTTGTCATGTGGTTGTAATCCATCAGCTCTTTGGAAGAAACTATGGGCAGTCTTCATCTGGGAGATTTAAAACATCTGAAAACTCACTGGTCAACTATGACTGATTCTGACTCGATGGTGCATAATAACAACATCCAGCTTAGATAGCTCAGTGAGTAAAGTGTTGTGCTGCTAACTCAAAGCCAAGTGGTTTACATCCACCAGCTGTTCCTCAGGAGGAAAATAGGCAACCTACACTTTTGTAATTCGCTGCATCTGAAAACCTACAGGAAGAGTTGTTTTTGACTTGAAGACACATGTCAACAACAACAAACAAACAAATATAAGTATCTCTGCTCAAAATATACACACCTAAAATTCCTTTTTTCCCCCTCTACTTTTTACCTGCACAAAATAGTAGTTTTTTTCTTCTTGAGGAAAACAAGAAGAGTAAATTCTGTCAAATTGGAGATCGATTCTTAAAACTTTAAAACAAACTCTCTGGAGAAACTATGCAAAACTCACCATATGTTCTCTTGTTTTTGCCTTTCATAATTCATGAGTCCTGGGAAACTTTTTTTTTTCTGGGGTAGTTTTTAAAGACATAAACTTTATACAAAGCTACACAAATTATTTATTCTCAGTCACACATGTGGTTAATGCTCCACATTAGCAGATTCCGTAACTTTGAGGAAATATTTTGGACTATAATCTCACCAAGCATCTACTCATGATATATAATATAAAGAAAACATTTTAATAATGACAAACATAAACACTCAGAATATTTGATGATTATAAAATCCATACATCTATTCAGATATAATAATTATAATACTAGTCAGGTATTTCTCATACTTTTAATATATTTGTATATTACCAAATATTATTTATCAACTATTCTCTGGCACAAAGAAAATTATATAAATTGGGATTTTAATAACTATATTTGATGAATAGCTTGATAGATATCCAGGGTGGCAAAAAAAATCCAGGATATATAAACTATATGGTTGTACAAAATTCTTTAATCTATTCTGACTTTGGTAAGAAAAGAAAGACAAATAATCTGTAAGTCGGGGTACTTTTATTACTTATGACAGTATTCTCTATTTTTCTGCCTTTGCCCACCAATTCCAAACACATGCATTTTTTTTATAATTTCTCTTTATAAAAAATAAGTATAATGTGTTCTATATGCTTGTTTTGTACTTGATAACTGAAGTAAAAAAAAATGAGCTAAAAGAAGTAAGACTAGGAGATGAATTCTAAAAAGTTACTCTCCAGCGCTTTCAAATACTTATTTTCAAAGGAGGATTTTTAGTAACAAAATAAATATTAATAAAATCTGGTTATAATGTGTTTAATTTTTTTCTAACAACAATGATTAATATAATAAATAGCTCTATCTTAGCTCTCCTATGAAGGTGAAATATATTTGGAAAATTAAAACTATTACTATATATATATATCATACAGTTTTAAGTAGCCCATTAGCCCATTAAGTATATTATTGTAGTTTATTTAAATGATTCCCATACTGTTTTGTTTCATTCTCCATTTTCTTCTTTTTTCCTATTTGATTTCATTAATACAGTTCTTTAATTGAATAATTACATATCTCAATATAATCATATTGTTTTCATAATATTCCTGCTTTAAATGACATATACAGAAATCCTTGTATGTGTACACACACATTCAGTAGTTAAAATCTCAAGGATGTCATGCCAACTCTAGAAATATGGATAACATTCCCAAGAAAGGTCTGATTTGTGTCAAATTTAATTTATTTAGGGAAGCTCGGATGGTATAATACATAGGAAAGTACTATATAAATTTAAAGAAGAATATCTCCATTATTTATGAATTACCTAAAGGTCATTAAAGGAACCCAGATGGAATTGTGAAAAAAAAAATATATATATATATATTTGCTAACTGAAAGATTGACAGTTTGAATCCATAAGCCTAGGGGACAAATAGAGAAATGTCAAGGAGAGTAGTTAACTTTAGGACAATGGGTTTAATATTGTTTCTTGAATTTTTTACCACTATTCCATTACTGTTGTGTCTGAGTCAACTAATAGCTTCTCTGTTGAGTCTCTAAGAATAAATCAATCACACAAGATGTTATCCATCATTCTCCTGCAGAGCAACTGGTAAATTAGAGACCTCAGCCTTCAAATTAGCAGGACAATTTTCTACAGACTACAGTTATTCTACAGGGAAATGAATAACAATTGGAGATATATTTAATCTGTGGTGATTTACGACGAATAAGTTATACATGAGAAAAAGTTTCTATGAAAGAGTTGAAAGGAAAAGAAGAAAAGAGTAAGCAGAGATAGTTGATGAGTCTAAAACAAATATCTCTGTTCTGATGTTCATGGAGTAGGTAGAGATAGGGGATATTGTCATTTTGTAAGAGGAAGAAAAAGTAATAAGGCAATTAGGTCAAACAAATACAGAACATAATCACTCTATAATTTTCAATTTATTGTAAAGTGAGGTAAATTCATATTTTTGACCGATGATATAAGCACTTTTGCTATTGTTATGTGCCACAAAGTTGGAACTGATGTATAAGTGACACTCAAGTGAATTATTAGAACTTATAAATCGCATAAGAGGAAATTGCCCACTTTCTCTTAGGGAGCAGGTTATAGGTACAAACCACTTGCCTTTGAGTTATAGCACAGCTGCTTACTCTCTAGGCAACCATAAGGAATTCTTTATTTGGTTTCAAGCAGTAATTTTCATGAATATTCTTTCACATATTTCATTGTATAAGACAATTTCTACAGTGTATAAATGCAAATACCATTTTGGGATCAACCCTTACTAGATAACTCCTAAATGTGACTTAGAAGTATTATACAATTTTACCATTTGTAGCTATTTGTCAGAGTCTATTTGCTCACACTAGAGGAGATTACCCATCTTCTGAGGAGTCCTTCCTTGACAGATTTCAATTACCAGAGAACCAGGGTCTTTGGGTTAGCATCATAATATTCTACAATTTGTGCCAACAGAGTCCTCTACATACTTAATATTGCTAGAAGCCTCGAGTCAACTCTGTCTTACAGCAGCCCTATGAACAATATATCTGAACCTTGCCCTATGCTGTGCAAATAGAATCCAACGATACATAAAAAAAAATAATCCACCATGACCAAGTGGGATTCATAACAGGTATGCAAGGATGGTTCAACATAAGGAAAAGAATTAATGTAATTCATCACATCAACAAGGCAAAGAACAAGAACCATATGGTCCTATCAATTGATGCAGAAAAAGGCTTTGATAAAATCCAACACCCTT
>NW_006399860.1:9780763-9783790 GCF_000299155.1 Elephantulus edwardii | reverse complement strand
TGTAACTATATTTTTTATTAATATATTCTCTTATCTTATTTTAGGAGTTCTGGTAGCATAGCCCCTATTGAGCTGCATTGTTAATGTAAAGGTTGTAAATATCTAGTGGTTCAAATTCATCATTGAAGCTGTGGGAAAAAGATATATAATTTCTTCCTTTCAGATTTATGCCATCAGAAACTTGATGGAACTCACTCAATGTCAATGAGTTTGAGTTTCCAATCTTACACACCAATGTGCATACTACATCATCAGTTTCATTTAACAATTTTTACAATACCTGTTTCAATTAATTTCTCTTAATGGAAAAAATTACAAGAATGGATAAAAATAAATTTATTTGTATATAATGCTTGATATGTAAAACACTATTTAATTCCTTTTTTGAATATTTAAATATTAAGAAAAACAAATAGGAAAGAGACTCAAGCTTTTAGCTATCATTAGTGTTCATTTGACAACGGTATATGATTATCCATGAATTCTGAACTATTTGTTTAATATTAATTATATATTATCAGGTATAAATGTCCTACTTAATATATGACAAAACAAGGAATACATTTCTTGAACTTGTTTACCAAGCCTTACAGTAAATTGGAATTCATTATTGAAAGTAACTTAGAAAATCTGACACTAACATGAAACAAAGCACTGATGTTGTATATTATAAATAAACAAACCTTGATTATTTTATTAGTGTTAAAACATGTATTTATAATTAAATTTTATTTATTTAACTATAAATAGATAAGGTTTTCTGAATTTGATTGTTTCTAATACATTATTGGGTATTTAGTCCCATATGATTAGTCACACCACATAACCTCAATTTTAAAATAAAATTATGATGAAAATCTGATTATACTGTTTTACTATGGCCCTTTAGTATCTCTGGTAGAGGAAAGTTTATTCAAATATTAGCTGGATGGTGAATATTCCAATTTTGACTATAGTCAATTAGCTGATTGTGCTGTTAGTATGCAAAACAACGTATAATAGTAGATTCCCCACCATCAGGAACTAAGTTCAATCAAAATAACTTTAAATAATAATTTTAATATTGTTTTCAAAATTAGGTAGAACAAAAGATAAGGTCAACTTTTTTTCTCAATAAATTATATTTTACTTTTGTGTGTATTATAATGCCACCTAGCACTGTCTAGCTATCTGAGTTTTCTGCATATTACTGTAATACTGAAAAGCTATGCTAACAAACTTTCAAATACTAACAAAGGTCTCTCATGGTGAACAGCTTTGAAGTGAATTTTTCAGATTAAAAACATGCTAGGAAGGAAGGCCAAGTCATGTACTTCCAAAATATTGGTGACCAAAAACCTTATGCACTATAAAAAAACATTGACGGTAAAACAAACAAAAAACCCAAAACAAAACAAAACAAAACATAAGAAGATGAATCAAAGAGAAACTTTTAATTTAACCCACATTAATTTAGATATCATTTCAAAAATAGATTTGATGCTTTCAACACTAATTATCAAATATCATATGTTGTTGTTGTTGTTGTTGTTGTTGTTGTTGTTATTATGTGCTGTCCAGTTGTTGGAGACTCACAGCAACCCTATGTACAACAGCTCTGAACCCTGCTCTATCCTGTGCCAACCTAATAGTCTCTGACACATCAAACCCCATTACCCTAGTTACTGCATCTCATTCAGAGTCTTCCTCTCTTGTGCTGTCCCTTCACGCTCTCAAGTATGATGTCCCTCTCCAACAACAAGGTCCCTCCTTGCAACATGCCCAAAGTATTTCAGATGAGGTTTCAGAATCCTTGTCTCCAAGGAATAGCCTGGTTTCACCCTCTCTAGGATGAACCTGTTTGTTCTTTTAGAAGTCCATGGTATGTTCAATACTCTTCTCCAGCACCACAGCTCAAAGACATCAATTCTCCTTTTATCACCCTGAGTCATTGTCCAGATTTCTGATGCATAGCAAGTAATTGTGAAGATTATACTCTGTATTGAGCGCACTTTAATCTCCAGACTGACATTACTGCTCTTTCAGTACTCTGGAGATGTCCCTGACAGCCGACTTTCTCAATGAAATTCATCTTTTGATATCCTGCCTGCAGTACCAAGAAAGTTACTTGTAGAGCCAAGCAAACTAAAGCTATCAACAATCTTAGTCTCTTCACCATCTACCATGATACTGCCAATCAGCCCAGTGGTGAGAATCGTTGTTTTCTTGACACGGAGCTTCAATCCATATTGAAGGCTATAGTTCTTGACCTTCTACATCAAGCACATCAGGTTCTCCTCAGTTTCAGCAAAGCAGGGTTGTGTCATCTGCATAATACAGGTTGTTGATGAATCTTCCTGCAATCCTGGAATGCTTCATTTCTCCTCCTACAGCCCACTCACCCAGGTGATATGTTTTGCATATAGATTGAAAAAAATGTGGATATAGGACACATCCCTGGCACACACCCTTCCTCATTTTAAACCATGCAGTATTTCTTTTCTCTCTTCTGATGACTGCCTTTTGGTCCAAGTTACAGGTTTCACATAAACATAATCAAGTGTTCTGGGATTCCCATTCTTCTCAGATTTAGCCACAGTTCGTTGTGATCCACACAGTCAAATGCCTTTACATAAGCAATAAAACACACATAGACATTCCTCTGTTACTCTCTGCTTTTTAAAAAAAAAATTATTAATTTTAATGAACACTTACAGAGATTTTGGATTTCCATTCATTCATTGTTGTTCTTTTCTCCCTTCCTAGGCTCCCCCCACCCTCCAGTTCACTCCTCTCTTTGAAAAGTAAAATTCTTTCTTTGGTACACAATTCCCCTGCACCCCTCCTACCGCCCAAGTACACTCTACTATGCAACCTTAATTCTGGACTCTTGTGATAACCGTAATACCCTATCATATATTGCTTTTAAATTATTCTTTCCCTCATCTCTTTCAATGCAGTATACATAATTTATCTAGTTTTTTTCAGTCTTACCCCAAACCTGATATCAGTTCCATTCTACAACAGTGGAACCATGCACTATTTGTC
>NW_006399860.1:9772209-9780086 GCF_000299155.1 Elephantulus edwardii | reverse complement strand
TGATTCTTAGAAGGTCCTATTAATCTCTTTTATCTTCTCCTGGTTGTAGATTTTTCAGGATACTTTAAAGACTGTTTATGTTACACTGTCTGCTTTAAGTGAAGATCCAGCTAACATTAGCTATAATATCTGTAGTACCAAGGCCTCTTCTAAACCCATCCTGCACATCTGGCAGCTCTCTGTTAATGTGCTGTCACAATAATTCCTTTGAATGAAAACAAATATCGATCTCTTCCAGTCAGTTGATCAGGTGATTGTCCTCCAGGTTTCTTGGCACAACCTAGTGAGAGCATCCAAGGTAGTGTCTATTTGTTGAAAGCATAGTGCTCCCTAGTCTCTCCCAAGTTATGTAGAATTTTTCAAAATTCTTGCTCCTGAGTGCTGCATATTATTCCATTGCGTGAATATACCACAATTTCTCAATCCATTTAAGTTGTAGTTTGACATTTGGTCAATTTCCATGTTCTTGTGATGGTGAATAACACTGCTATGAACATTTATGTACAAATCTCTGTTTGTGTCTCAGTTCAAATTGCCATTATTGTAGAAATAGAAGAATCAGTAGTAAAACAAATATGGGAATACAAGAGGGGCAGGGAAAGGGAAAGGAGTGGGGGCAGAGGGTTGAGGACAGTTAGAGGTGAAATCACAAGCTTGCAAAATTTGGTGAGTGTAGGAAGGAGGCAAAGGAAATTGGCAACACCCAGTAGAGATCTAAAAGGACAGGATAAGCTGGGCATTGTCCAATGGTAATTCATTTTATAACACATAATGAATGAGAAAGGCTGTATGAAACACAATGTGAATGAAGACTAGTGTTTAATACAATGTATACAAACTTTGTGAGCAAACCAATATAAAATTATTTTAAAAGGCATTTTCAGTGAATAAAGAATTGATTGTACAGAATTGTAAGAAAGAAAAAAGTTACAATAGCTCTCTGTCTTAATGACACCTAATTGGATCTGACTCATAGCTTGCTCATCATCTTCCTTTTTCCCCATCTCCAGAGGATGTAATTCACATAGAATGAGATTGGTAATCTTTTCCCCTTAGAGTTCCTGGTGTTTTTGAAACAACAGGGAGGCTCCACCTTTGAGTCAACAGCTCAAATCCCTATAAATTAGGCCATAAGTGGGAACAGAAAAATAATCTACTTTTGGGAAGAAGACTCATGGATGTGATTGTTGTTGTTGGGTGCTGTTGAGTTGAATGCAATTAACAGCAACTCTATTAACAATAGGCCTAAATCCTGTCCAACACTGTACTATCCTCACTCTTCTCTGATACACTTGAACCTGTTGCTTCAGTCAACATGTCAATCTATCTTGTTGGAAGTCTTCCTCTCTTTCACTGACCCCTCCCTTCCCAAGCAGAATTTTCCTTTACAAGAAATAGCTTGTCCTAATGACATGTCAAAATTGAGAGAAGAAGCTTTGTCAATGTTCCAAGGATTGCTCTGATTGTTGTATTTTAAGACAAAGCTATCTACTCTTTTGAAAATCCATAGAATATTCAGCACTCTTCTCTATCACCACTAATCAAAGGTATCAATTTTTTTTTTCTGTCATCCTTACTCACTTCCTAGCTCTAAGACACATTACAATTGACTGAAAAGATAATATCCTGAATCAAGTGCACCTTAATCTTCAAACTGACATTTTTGTCAGTATGTTGGAAAGGTCCCTGACACTGACCTTGTCCAAAGTAACACATCTTTTGATATCCTGAGTGCTAGTCTGAAGAGTATTGATTATGTATCCAATAACTATAACCCATATTGAAGGCTATAGTGCTTGATCTTCTGCAGCAAGTGCTTAATTAACAATCCACAATATAAAGATGACAAAACATTGCTTACCTGAAGTGAAGGCGACCAGAAGCATTTATACATGGAAACGATAGATTAGTTCTTTAAATTATACTTCAGTATTTTTTAAATATCACAATTGGACTAATAGCATTAAAAGTAGAGAAAAGATTAAAACTATGAAGATTTTGTTTTCTTTTGATCTACAATCAACATCAATGTAACAGTCTAGAAATCAAACAACATATGACACTAAGAAAAAGTCCTCTTTAAAGTGTTCCAAACGAAGATGCTACTTTGAGGACTCTAGTGTGTCTGACTCAAGTCATGATATTTTCAAACTATTCATATATATTTTTAAGCTAAGCAATTAATAAAGAAGACCAAAAATATTTTATTTGTGATTTGAGTGTAAACTATGTGTTATGCCACAGATTCCCAGAAAAGCAAATTCTTCTAAGATGGCAGAGTGTGTCTCAGAAGCAGAAATATTAAAATTTGTTCTCGCATGTTTGGACATATTATCACAACAAACCAGTCCCTGGAGAAGGATATCGTGCTATAGAGAGTATGATTTGTATAACAAAGGGAAGACTTCAATAAGATAATTACACCAATGTTTGCAACAATGGGTTCAAATATATTAATGGTCAAGGTATGATAGTTCAGTCTGGCAATACTCTATTTGTTGTAGATAGGATCACTATGAATGTGAATCAATTTCATAGCATGTAAAAACAAAGTATGATGAAACATGGAAGAAAAGTGAATCATTTTGAGTCCATAAATATCATAGCAGCTTGGAAACCATATGAGTCATCTATTTTGGCTTAAAGGGTTATTATGACCAGAAATTGATTCAATGGTACCTTTTTTAATATTATAAGAAAATTGAAGAGGAACAAGTAAAAAGATTATTTTCTACTCTATAAAATAAAGGCTTAGTCAGAACTTCATATAGCAAATCACTATATAACATGTAAGTAAACTTTGAAGTTAAGGATAGTAGAGAACACATAAGCATTATGTTACATTTCCCTCTCTTAAATTCATTGTCATCAAGTCAAAACCAACATATATTTGTCCCTCCAGTGGATTTTCAGAGTATAAATCACACAGGACAAGATAGCTTATTCTTCTCTCTTTGAGCAGCAGATATATTCTAACTACCTGCTTTTGGTTTGGTAGTCATTTCCATGTTAGTCCTAAAATAATAAACAGTAAATTAATTTTCAGAAGATCAAGGACTGCTGTCTTCAATATAGATTGTTCAACTTCAAGAAGACAAAGATCATCACCACTGGGCAAACTGACAACACCATGAGAGATGAAGGAGAGATTGAGACTGTTAACACTTTCAGCTTGCTCGGCTCTACAATCAACACTCTTGGCACCAGCAGTCAGGAAATCAAAAGACAAATTCGCTGTTGGAGCCCTCTCCAGAATGCTGAAAAGCAACACTATCAGTCTAGAACGTAAGATGTGCCTGATCCAAGCCATAATTTTCGCAATTACTTGCTATGCATCAGGGAGGTGGACAATGGCTAAGGATGACAGAAGAAGACACAATGCCATTGAGTTCTGGTGCTGGAGATGAGTCTTTCTTTTTTTTTTTTTAGCATACCAGGGTCCACCAGGAAAACAAATAGGTCTGTCTTAGAGAGGATGAAACCAAGTTTCTCCTTGGAAGCTAGGATTTTGAAGTTTGTTTCACTTACTTTGGGCACATAGCCAAAAGGGGCCGAGCTTGGAGAAGGATGTTATGTTCAGCAGAGTGGAAGGACAGCACAGGATAGGTAGACTTTACATGAGATGGATTGATATAGTAACTGAGACAATGAGAGTTGGTGTGTTGAAGGCAATGAGGACAGGCTCTGTACAAGATAAGCTTCAGAGCTGCTAAACCTAGATAGAGTCACTATGAGTTGCAGGCAACTCGACGGCACATAACAAGTGATTTTTCAAGTTAAACTCATAAAGATAAAAAACACAGGACATACAAAAATAACAAAGCAATGACAACAAATCAAGAAACCTCAACTATAAAGCAGAATTTGTAGCACCATGTGTGGCTTGTGAAGGACTCTTTTAATAACCATGTTTTAGATTTATTTATTTTAAGGGAAATATCTTTAAAACTTTCATTCTTTTGTGTTTAGTAATTTTCAAAGTGTTAGAGTTGACACTTTTTAAGTTGCTATTGTTAGGTGCCATCAAATCACTATGACTCATATTGACTCACCCAATCCTAAGCCATCTTTATGATCTCTCATATTTTCAAGCTTACTGTTACAGTGACTTGAAAATTGGTCTTTTTGAGGGTCATCCTCTCTTTCTCTGCCTTTTCCACATTTCTCAGTATGATTTTTTCCAAGAAGAGGCCCATCTTGATAACACACCCAAACTATATGAGGTGAAGCTCAATCATTCTTATTTATAAGGAACCTGTTCATTATACTATCTCCAAGGCATATTTTGTTTATTCTTTTGGCATTCCATTGAATATACCAAACTCTTCTCTAACACCACAATTCAAAAGCATTGATGATTCCAGTGCACCTTAGTCTTTACATGCACATTCTTGCTTTTTAGCACTTTGGAGACGTTCCTAACAGGATGTCTTCCCAATTAAAAAAAAAAGGTGACCCAATAGAGTGTGGAAATTATCAATGTCACTAATATTACATACAAAGAAAATCTTGTTGATGATTATCTTAAAATGACTAGAATGGTAAATAGACAACTGCCTAAACAACAACAACAACCCAACTGAGTTGGGTTCAAAAAGGCTATAGCTCTAGGGATATCATTGCCAATATCAGATGGATCTTGGCTAGAAGCCAAGAGTACCATTTTTGTTTTATTGACTATATAAAGGCATTTGACTGTGGATCACATCAAATTGTGGCTAACATTGACGAGAATGGGAATCTCTGAACATTTGATTGTGCTCATGCAAAACGTTTACCTAGACCAGGAAGCTGTTCTAGGAACATAAGGGAACACTGACTGCATGGTTCAAAATCAAGAAAGGAGTGAGACAAGGACGTATCCTTTACAATATAAAAGCTGAATAAATAATTAATGAAATTCAAATTCATGAAGAATGTTGCATCAATATCAAAAAAAGATTTATCAGCAACTTGTGTTATGTTGATAAAAAAAGAGGAGGACTTGAAACACTTGTCACAGAAGGTCAAAGACTGCAGTCTTCAATATGAATTGCATCTCAACATTAAGAAAACAAAAATGTTGACCCTGGGCCAATTGGCAGTATAATGATAGATGAAGAAAAGATTGAGGTTATTAAAATTTTTATCTTGTTTAGATCCACCATCAACACTTTTGGCATCAGCAGTCAGGAAAAATTGAATTACTCTAGAAAGTCTGCTATCAGGAGCCTCTCCAGAATTATAAAGAGCAACAATGTCAGTCTAGAAACCAAAGTGTACCCAATCCAGGCCATGATCTTCTCAAATGTTTGCTATGCATCTGAGAGCTGGACAATGAATAAGGATGACAGAGAATCAATGTCTTTGAGTTACAGATCTGGATAAGAGTATTGAACAAACATGTCTGTCCCAGAGAGGGTGAAACCAAGTTACTCCTTGGAGGCAAGGTTTTTTTTTAATTCTGCTTCACATACTTTGGACATGTTCTAGGAGGGACCAGTCCTTGGAGAAAGGCATTATGTTTGGAGAGGGTTGTCACTAAAGAAAAAGACCTAGATGAGATGGGTTGACACAGTGACTGACAACAGGGGCAGGAGTTACAGAGACAGTGAGAGTGGCTCAGGATGTGGCAAAGTTCAGAGTTATTATTTACAGGGTCACTATGAGTCTGTTGACTCTAGGTCACATAACATCAACTACAACGGGAAGAAAAGTATGGATAGTCACTTTTAAACAATCAATAGAAACCTTTGTGCATGGAGAGTGTGTGTAGCAGGCGCTGATTCAAAGGTGGAGATAACAGGGCTCTCGCTAATTCTCATCTGCATTGTTGTTGAATTAAAATTGACTTAGAGCTGACTTTTTCTTGAGTTTCTGAGGTTGTAAATTGCACAGGAGGAGATTCTCATTCTCCTGAATAGCCACTAGCAGATTTGAGCTGCCAGAGAGGTATTACCTTTTGGTTCATAGCACAAGTCTATGGACTACGCTACCAAAGCTCCAAATGCAGAGATAAACAAATGAAGGATTTTGGTGATAATGTATCTAGGAGAAAGTAAAATTATTAGTGAAAAACTTATTAAATATGTTGTCATATTACTAAGAATCATTTCTGTCATGGAAATATAAGGTAATAATTGTTTGATAAATAATATATAATGCAATTTTAATATTTTCAGAAGATAAATACATAATTCAAGAAATTAATGTAAATTGCCATGAATGAAGGTTCTTCAAATAGATACAAGTTTAGTTTTGTTTAAAGAAACATAGGAGTGAACAAAATATATACCACATACAACATGGTAAATAAACTCTGATCCCTTCCAAGCTTTAGCATTATAATTCCAAAGTTACAATTTAATAGTTTCTATTTACCTCCTGAGCTGAGTGTTATGCATCAGTAGCTTTAGCATATTAATCAGTCTTAACTTATTGTCAAAGAAATTTACAAATAAATTATAGAAATAATTAAAAAATTAAAACAAAAAACTTGTTTTTATAGTTTGCACTATAAAATAAAAATAAGACCAGAAGTTATACATATTTACTGATGTTGTTGTTATAAACATCTGGCACCAGATATTGTTGTTGTTGTTGTTTGTGCCATCGAGTCACTTGTGACTCATAGTAACCCTTTGTACAACAGCCCTAAACTCTGCTCTGTCCTGTGCCAATAGCACCGTCTAGACATTGTTAATTCAGACAGAACTTGTCCGAAAGCAGAGAATACCAGAAGAATGTCTGTTTGTGCTTTATTGAATATGTAAAGACATTTGACTGTGTGGATCATAGCAAATTATGGCTAATATTGAGATAAATGGAAATCCAGAATACTTAATTGTGCTCATGTGAAGTCCATACCTAGACAAAGATGCTGTTGTGCAAATAGAGAAAAGTAACACTACATGGTTTAAAATGACAAAAGATATGTTTCAAGGTTATATACTTTTTCTATACCTATTTAATCTATATGTTTAGCAAATTATTTGAGAAGCTGGACTACATGAAAAAAAAATGTGTGTTATCAGAATTTGAGGAAGATTTATCCATAACCTTTTGTTATATGGATGACACAACCTTGCTTCCTGAAAGTAACGAACATTTGAAGCACTTACTGTAGAAGGTTAAATAATGCAGTCCTTAGTATAGACTGCATCTCAACATCAAGAAAACAAAAATCCTTGCCATTGGACAGACAGGTAACATCATAATGTACAAAGAATGTATTGAGACTGTCAACAACTTCATCTTACTTGAATCTACAGTCAATATACTTGGTACCAGAAGTCAGGAGATTAAGAGACATACTACACTGGGCAAGTCTGTAGTCAGGAATTTCTCCAAATTATTGATGAGTAATGATGTCAGTTTCAGGTCTAAGGTGTGTCTTATTCAGGTTATAGTCTTTTCAGCCACTTGCTATGCATCTGAAAGCTGGACAATGACTAAGGATTACAGAAGAAGATTTGATATTTTTAAACTGTGGTGTTGGAGAATAATACTAACAATTTCATGGACTATCAAAATAACAAACAAGTATGTCTCAGAGAAGGTGTAGCTAGATTTCTCCTTGAAGTTAAGGATGATGGGGCTTAGTTTCACATACATTGTATGTGTTGCTAGATGAGGCTATTCCTTGGAGAAGGGAATCATACGTGGGAAGGTGGATGGGTAGCAAAAAGGAGGAACACCCAGGTGGACTGGTATGGTGACTGCAGCAATGAGATTGAGTGTGTTAGGAATTGTGAAGATGGTAGAAGGTAGGACAGACGTCAGGTTGTAATAAGGATCGGTATGAGTCATACTTTTTTTTTAGTTTTTTTTATTAAATTTTATTAGTTTTAATGAACATTTACATAGATTTTGGGTTTTCATTCATTCATTGTTGCACT
>NW_006399860.1:9759114-9770646 GCF_000299155.1 Elephantulus edwardii | reverse complement strand
TTGGAGAAGTTTTTGGATGTGCATAGGGATTTGAGTCTTAGAAGATCCCATTCCTCTACGTTATCTTCTCCTGGTTGTAGGTATGAGTCATACTTGACAGCACCTAACAATAATATAAACAACAAACATCTGTTATAAAGTGTATAGATAGAGATAGATAGATAGATAGATAGATCGTTTTGACAGATAGTTTTGATAGATAGTTTTAAAAGATAGATAAATAAATACACATGGGAGCTATGGTTGCCTAGTGGCTAAGGAGTTGTGCTGCAAAGCTTAAAGCAAAATGGTTTGAGTCCATCAGTGGCCTCATGGGAGAAAGATGAGCAATCTCCTTTCATATGTGTAATATATAGCCTCTAAAAAATCCTCTGGGAGCTCAGCTATTAACAATAGATAATTTATCTATCTATCTAGCTATCTATTATCTATCTATCTAATGTTGTTAATTGCTGTTGAGGTGGAATTGATTCATACATGACCCTCTGTAGTTTTTCAAAGACTGTAAATTATCTATCTATCTATCTATCTATCTATCTGTCATCCACTTACCTATCTATCATCTATCTATCTATTTCAAATACTTATCTATTGTACACTACTTACATAGAATTAAAAGTCACTTTGGCAGTGTATTGTAGTATTTATTATGCTTCTAACAATAAGTCAACAATTCAAATTTATCAGTTGCCCCATAGAGTAAAGATTGGTAACTTCCTTCAAAAAAGATTTAGAGACTTGACTATGTAGTGGAAAATCATCATGAACCCAAATTCACTCAGCACCAAGAGATTAAAATACAGAATTAAAGGGGTTATGGTAAAAAAAAAATAATAAAGGGGTTATGGTGGTATAGCAGATTAAACATTGAATTCTTAACTAAAAGTTAAGAAATTCATATCTATAGTATTACCAGAGGAAAAAGAGGAGGTAATCTGTTTTCAGAAAGAATCAATAGCTTTTAAAATCCTGTTTGTGGGTAGTGGACAGCTTTACTCTGTTTTATAGGGTAGCTAAGGAGCTCTGGTGGCATAATCTGTAAATTTTGTTGCTAATCCAAAATGTGTCTTTTGGAATGTTCTAATTCACATGTGACTCAGTGAGAGAAAAAGTAACTGCTTTTCTTTTAATAGAATTGGGAACCCAATGAAGTGTCTGCTATTAATTGGTTCCAACTCTACAGCAAAGAATCCCAGATATTTACTTTTGTAGGATAGCTACAAGTCAGAGTTGATTTGACCCTAGTGAATCTGGGGGTTTATTTGGTTTAAACATAAATAAAAATGAACATTATAAAAAAGTGAACAATAATAGAGCAATGAAAATTAGTTTATAAATTCTACAGAGATACTAGGTGCCAGAGAACAAAACTATTGGTGAAGATAAAAAACTTTATGCAGTATTTATAAGTTTTCAAAAATCATTTAGAAATAGTCATATAGAATCTCTAATGGCATTAGCCTATGTGCAAATAAATTTTAAAAATCATTCTGATTATTATCACAATCATCACAAATATATGACAGCAAAAAGAATCAAGAATGTTGAAGATATATATACTTATTATCACATTATGATTATTGAAAATTGATAGAGTAACTTTCGGCCCTTTTTACAGTGTGTGAGCATTAATGAAACTAAATGTAAAATGTGCTTGAGATCGGTCAGGAAATTTATTAGCTCTTCAGTGAAGCATCAGTCTATTCAAAGGCTAATTGGACCAATCTGTGGATGTATCAGTACCATAATTACAGAGGCTAATTATATTAATCATCTGAAATATGTTCATGAGAAACTGTTAATGTATAACCTTGAGGTTTTGAGACGACCTTAGTTCAATTAGGACATGGTATCTATGTATGAGTTATTAAGTGTGGTTAATGAAAACAGGCAGAGTAGGAGTTTAAAAGGGGATATATAAAGATAAGAAGACTTAAAAAGGGTTAAGATAAAACTAATTAGAGAACATTTGATTTTTTAGACAGTTGACCAAAAAGAGTATTGGACTCATTTCCATTTATTGTGTTGCTGTTACATTCTGTAGAGTTGCTTGTGACTCATAGCAACCCTATATACAAGAGCCCTAAACCCTGATCTATCCTCACCTTCTCCAGGATAAACCTGTTTATTCTGCTAGAAGTCGATGGTATATTCAACACTCTTCTCCAGCACCACAGTTCAAAGGTACCAGTTCTCTTTCTATCATCCCTAGTCATTGTCAGTTATATTTGTTTTTGTTGTTATGTGCCATTGAGTCACTTGCAATTCATAGCGATTGTATGTACAAGAGCCCTAAATTAATAACTTATAATTAGTGAAATTTTTCTCTAGCACTCCATGTACATGAATTTCTGTGCATAACTGTGTGTGCATAAACATGCACACAGCTAAATATTTTAGAGTCAACTATTACTACCAAAAATGTATATTAAATTAATATAAATTTAATGCAAATACAAATGCAATGCAATATAAAAATTGGTATTAAGCATTTGGGGCATGATAAATTTAAAAGAAAAAACAACAACTTTGCATTCTGTTATTTTTAGGACCATTATGTTTATGTAAACAGAGCTCTCTCTGTCATTGCCATCAGGTGAACACCAACTCAAAGCTGACCATCCACCAAATATTTCGAGACTGTAAATTGCACAAAAGGAGATTTCCCATCTGTTATCTGTCTCTTGAAGAACCTTTGGTGTATTTGATCCTCCAGAGAGATGATGCCTTTGAGTTACCAGCACAGCTATCTAGGATGTAGTCCACTAGAGTTCTCTAAATAAGTACATCTGTTGGTACTGTATATTTGTGTCCTGGAGTTTGAACTAACTCATGGCTGACCCTCTGTTGAATTTTCAGAGGTTATAAAGCATGTGGGATAAGATTATAATTTTCTCCACCAGAGTAGCTGGTTGATTTTAACTACTTGCCTTTTGGTGACAGCACAACTTCACATCACTAAACAATCAGAAACAAGTATATGGTTCTAATAAAATACATTGTTGTAGCTGTTGTGTTTCATTGAGTCAAAATGGATCAATAACTGACTGTCCAAGGGGGTTTAAAAGGCAATGAATCACAAGAGAAGCTTGCCCAACCTTCTTCAGAATATTTAAAAAAAAAAGGAGCATTTAGTATTTAACTTCTATTCACATCCTTTTAAGGTAGGTACACATTAAGTTTGAAAGTATTTTCATTACTGAACTGGATCTTACTGTCCATGGGAAAACAGGAAGGAAAAATTACAAATCAGACAAAAACTCCATTGTTACTCACTGGCAGATGTTGCTCTTCCATCTGGGCTATATGAGAAACTTCATAGGTTACATGAAGTTTGGAATCTCTGGTGGCCTTCTTCAGGTGATTTACAACTGTGGCCATTGAGATCTTAGAGAAAAATCTTTTTATCCTGTGCAGACAATCATTCTCTCTGAAAAAGAAAACACATGAAGTTGGTTTTTAGACTGTTTTTTAAAATATGAATTCATCACAAAAAAAGATGATAACTGCAGTGGTACAGTCCCACACTGGGACATATTGAAGGAAATATTAAAGGAAAATGTGCCCAGGGGATATAATAGTGGTTATTCATTCTTGTCAAGATGGACATATACAATTTGGCCATTGGTGACCTAGGATATATCAACTCATTGGATGTGATTAAAAATTGAATAAAGGGTGGGTGTCTAAAGAACAGAAAATGGGACATAGGGGCACAAGGCCTTGAACATCTTTCTGAAAGGATCAGAGGGAGTAAAAATAACACAGCCCCTCACTGCCACAGAGCAGAAAGTAGAAAAAGAGCCCATAGCACAGTCCCATGAAGCCTGTAGAGCTAGAACAGCAGCAAGAAGTTTATTTACTCAGTTTTGACTCATAGACTCATGGTTGTGGTAATGAGAAGGGGGTTTATTAGGAGAGTAAATTGAACAGCAGGGGAGGCAAAGAATATTACCAAATACAAGTCCAGGTTTTAGCCCAGTTTCCAAGGCACAATTTCTCAATTAGTCCAGGCTCTAGCTTCAGTTCAGCAGTCAAATTCAAATCATCCAGCAAGGTTTGCTTCTCAGCAGCTTTTCCTTTAAGCATCTGACAAGAACAGTAAAATATTTAATGATAGCCTGCACAAAATCAAGAAGTCGCAGGTCACACTTTACCACAGTTTCTTCACAGTAATGCCACAAAATCTCCACCACCATCACCAAGAACTCACTCTCAATAGGATCCTACTCCAGTTTCTCTCAAGTATTGCTGCCACAAGTCTTACTTGCCTCAACTTATGGTGCTCAGTGTGGGAAACACTCTTTCTATTATCCTAGTCTCATAGCTGTGATGATTTACAAGACCATGTGCCTCCAGTTCAGGTAGCTGGAGATCAGAAGGGGCTAATTGCAGTGGCTATAACTTTTAGACTAATACCATAGTAAAAAATTACAAAATGAAGAATTGTTTAATTGGTGACAAAGAAGCCTTCAATGCACATCACCTATCTGAATGGGCACAAGATATTAAATATTTTAGTTCTAAGTGAAATGATCACCAAACGATGACTTTAGTAGAGGGCAATTTTAATAACTAAAACAATAAATTAGCACATTTTACAGATAATAGTCAACATCTTTCCCCATCTATGATTCCCATTGTGCAATTTCCCCCAAAGTCTCCCAGCAATTGTCCCAAGAATGCAAGTGATACTTGGGTTTAACAACATTCACTTCCACTTACTATGACCAATCTGTCCATCATCATTGTACAAAGCCTAATATTCTAAAATTATACACCTGATACAGCACCATTCTCTAGAATTATCAACAGCTAACTGGTGGCAGATTGATCACATTACTACATTTGCATCATAATTTGAGTATAAATTTTAATTAGAATAAGAATTTTACATAACATTTTGTCTTGCTTGTTCATATTTCTGCCCTAACTCACCATACCACATCTAAAAGAGAACTATCCTGAACTTGGGAATTATTATATTGTGGCAGCAAGTAAATAGAGACGCTAAGTCACAAATATTGGCAAGATCCTTTACTCGGTACTGTCTTAGGCAAAAATCTTTCAGTGAAGCTGGTACATGAGATTTGGACTTACATCCTCCTAAGTGTGAGACAGGAAACAGCATGAGAGACCAGTAGCAGTTTGTGGTGCCAGACATCACAGAAGTGACTTGTGGACTGGGCTATCATATCATGAAGTAGCTGGGGAAGGGAGGCTGAAATGGGTAGGTGAGAGTGCAAGGAATACTGATGTAGCAGAGAAAGGAAAGAGAAAAAACATTCAAGTGTTGGGGGGCAGAGAATATATTGGTTATTTATGTAAGTAAAGTGTATCTTATCTGCTTGGCAAAATGCTTGTCAATAAGATACTCTTCTAAAACTAAGCATTCAAAATAAGACATACTAGGATGAAGTATTATCCATCCACTTCTGAAATATAAGAGGCCTTTAAAACCCCTATGTACAGTAGACACACTTAGAGTAGACTAACAGATATGGCAACTAGGCTGAGCCCTCAAATTGGAAGCACAAAGGATGAGAAAGTCTTGTAAGTAGAAACTAATAATTGGAAAGTTGAATTTGAGAAGTATGAATGTAGGAAAACTGGACATTGAGAGAAAGATTTGAAGCCTTGAATACTAATGAATGAAGACCAGATGAGTTGTGGGAAGATATCAAGAAATATTATCCATGTAGAATGCAAAAGGTCATTACAAAGAAGGAAGAAGTAGAAAAGACCAAAACGGATGTCAGAAGAGATTCCGAATATAGCATTAAAGCACCAAGAATCTAAAGCAAAAGGAATAAATCAAGAAGTTAAGAAGCTGAATAGAAGATTTCAAAGAACAGCTCAATTAAGACAAGGCAAAGTATTCTAATGAAATGTGCATGGAACTGGAGCTAAAAATCAAAAGGGGTGAACTT
The DNA here is from genome assembly GCF_000299155.1 of Elephantulus edwardii. Lineage (NCBI taxonomy): Eukaryota > Metazoa > Chordata > Mammalia > Macroscelidea > Macroscelididae > Elephantulus > Elephantulus edwardii. The sequence goes on along the minus strand of NW_006399860.1, from coordinate 9,764,716 downwards.
GCTCAGCATTTCTCAAGTTGAAGGAAATAAAGAACAAATTCAAGCCATGAGTTGCAATGCTTAATGATGCTCTGGGCAAAATATTGGATGATTTAGGTAGTATCAAAAGACAATGGAAAGAGTATACAGAGCCATTATACCAAAAAAAAAATCTGGATGACACAGAAGAATTTCAAGAAGGAAATACCAATTGATATATTTCAAGAAACAAATGCTGCTCTGGATGTGCTCAAGTTGTGCCAAGAAATCTGGAGGACAACTACCTGGCCAACTGACTGGAAGAGATCTGTATTTATTCCCATTCCAAAAAAAAGGTAACCCAGCAGAGCATGGAAATTACCAAACAATATCACTAATATCACACACTAGCAAACTTCTGATGAAGATTATCCCGAAATGACTGAAACAGTACATTGGCAGAGAACTACCAGAAATGCAAGCGATTTTAGAAGAGATTGTGGCACTGAGACGTTATTGTCAATGTCAGGTGGATCTTGGTTGAAAACAAGGAGTACTGGAGGAATGGCTGTTTGTGTTTCATTGAATATGCAAATCCATTTGACTGCGAGGATCACAATGAATTCTGGCTGACTTTGAGGAAAATGGATTTCCAGAACACTTGGTTGTGCTTACGTGGAACCTATACTTGGGCGAGGAAGCAGTCTTCAGAACAGAACAAGGAAACACTGAATGGTTCAAAATCAGGAAGGCAGGACATCAGGAATGTATCCTGTCTCCATACCTTTTTAATCTACATACAAAACAGATTATTTGGGAAGCAGGACTTTATGAGGCATAATGTAGCAACCTGCAGCATCAGGATTGGAGGAAGATTCAACAACTGATATTATGCAGGTAACACAACTTTGCTTGCTGCAACTGAAGAGGACTGGAAGCACTTGCTGCATAATGTCAAGGATGGTTGTCTTCAATATGGATTGAAGGTCAATATCAAGAAGACAAAGATTCTCACCACTGTGCCAATTGGCAGCACCATGGTGGATGGAGGAGAGATTGAAATTGTTAACAATTACAGCTTGCTTGGCTCCACAATCAACACTCTTTGCACCAGCAATCAGGAAATCAGAAGACAAATTGCACTGGGAAAATCTGCTGTCAGGGATCTCTCCATAGTGCTGAGAAGCAAAGATGTCAGTCTAGAGACTAAGGTGTGCCTACTCCTGGCCATGGTCTTCACAATTATTTGCTGTGCATCAGAGAGCGGGGCAGTGACAAAGGATGACAGAAGAAGAATCAATGCTTTTGAAGTGTCTTGCTGGAGAAGAGTCGAGAATATATCAGGAACTGCCAAAAAAACAAATAAGTCTGTCTTGGAGAGGGTGAAACCAATTTTATCCTTGGAGGCTAGGATTTTGAAGCTCTGTCTCCCATAATTTGGGCACGTAGCCAGGACAGACTGGTCCTTGGAGAAGGATCAGTGTGAAGGGACAGTACAGGAAAGAAAGACTCCAGAAGAAATGTTTTGATAAAGTAACTGGGGCAAAGGGAGTTGATGTGTCGGAGTTAGAGACTGGCTCAGGCAGGGCACGTTTCAGAGATGTTGTACATAGTGTCACTATGAGTCACAGGTAACTCAACAGCCCATAAAAATAACAACATGGACTTGAATTTCTGTGTACTTACGGCATGCATCAGCCTTGTGTCTCCCAATTTCTAAAAGAAGGTGACTTATTAAAATGATAGAATGATGCTCTTATAAACTTACATATGATTTTAGCTAGGTGGAAATCTAGGTACTGCTGCTGTAGGAGGATTTTACTGATGAAAATTCCTCAAGCCATTGACTTTAAGTTAATTAAAGTTAAATTAATCCATGACTCAAAGAATGTCCTTCAGGATGTACTCTATATTCTAAATAATCTCACAATATATAATACTGTTTCTTTCAAAACGAAGATTTAAAGATGCAGAAATCATAATTTGGAAATTGGAGTGATTTCTCACATTCTTATTTTTAGTGAGTCACAGACGAAAAGAAAACAAACCAAAAATATCTGTGCTTCCTTTGCAAAAGCATTAAGTTATTCTAGAGAACTTAGTACTACAATGATTCCACTGAACTAAAATATCAAGATCAGCAACTGATACCAATTTGTTTTAGCATGCACATGACTCTAAAAATAAGTAAAATTTTAAAAATGATGGGCTACTATGCTAAATGAGGTTAATATCTTAATTAGCAAGATAATTTTGGGCTGTGGTTTAGTTCATATTGGACACCTCACTGGCTTTTTGAATCCATAAGTTCAAATAGGCAATTTTCTATTTCAGTTTACAGTCTCAGAAACTAAAGACAGGGTCAGCTAGGAGAAGGCTTTGACTTGATGGCAATGATTTGAGCTAAACTCACTACACTGTAGTGACAAATGTATTACTTGGAACCAGAAGATTCATTCAGACATTCTCTTGTACTGCTATGCTCTGAGGAGAACTCTGATGGCTTAGTAGTAAAAAAAAAATGCACTGCCAATGCAAAGATATGCATTTTTAATCCACCAGCTGCTATATGGGAGATGAGTAAACTCTCAGACAATTTACAGCTTCTGAAAACCCACTGAAGGGTCAACTATGGGTCAGTTCTGATTCAATGGTACACAACAAAACACTATAAACTTTGATTAGACTTACTCTAAATATCCCAATTTAGACAGAACTTCTTATAGGCCATGAAGAACCGTCTGCAAGGAAAGTAGTTATAGAAAAGGCTTCTGGTCTTTTTTTCATAGGGTTGCTATGAGTTGTGCTCTACTCGATGACAATCAAAAACAACCACCACTGGGGAAATAAACATGGTGAGTGAAGGTGCTTTATGAGGGTGAAGGAAACATCAAATAAGTAATGGCAAAATGTAGTTTTAAGTATCAGTTATATTCACATGATCAAGAGGAGAAATACAAATGCAAAGGATAGAATGCTTTGTAAAAAGTATTTCATTTAAAAATAATCTTTCTTCTCAAATTATTTTATTAATCAAATACATTTTGTTTTATTGTTTTATTTACAGTTTATTTTCTTTAATATAGTTGTAAAGAAGAAAAAGGTGAAGATAAGACAACAACTTTGTGTCTTGTGGGCTAAAACTTGGGCTATTTTTGATTGTTATTGTTTTTGTGTGCTGTCAAGTCACCTGTGACTCACAGAGACTCTGTGCACAATAGATCTGAAACCTGTCCTATCCTGAGCCAATCTCACTGTATCTGACACACCTACCCCTATTATCCCATTCATGTGTCAAATGTATCTCATCTGGGGTCTTCCTCTTCTGCATCGTCTCTCCACCCTTCCAAGCATGATGTCCTTGTCCAAGGACTGGTTCCTCCTGGAAACATCCCTAAAGTATGTGAGACAGAGCTTCAAAATCTTTGCCTCCAGAGAGCAAATTGTTTTCATCCTCTCCAGGACAGACCTGTTGGTTCTCTTGACAGTCCAAGAGCATGGTATGTTCAAAACTGTTCTCCAGCACCACAAATTAAAGGCATTGATTCTTCTGTCATTCTTATTCATTATACAAGTCTCTGATGCATAGCAAGTAATTGTGAAGACCATGGCCTGTATCAGGCATACATTAGTCTCTAGACTGACATCTTTGCATTTTAGCACTCTGGAGAGGTCTCTGACAGCAGACTTTCCTAAGCCAACTTGTCTTCTGATTTCTTGGCTGCTGGTTCCAAGTGTGTTAATTGTGGACCCAAAAAAGCTGAAATTGTGAACAATCTCAATCTCATCTTCGTCTAATATGGTGCTGCCAATTGACTCAGGGTTAAGAATACATATATATATATGTGTGTGTGTGTGTTTTCTTATGTCGAGCTTCAATCCATACTGAAGACTGCAGTCCTTGACTTTCTGCAGCAGATGCTTCAAGTCCTCCTCAATTTCAGCAAGCAAAACTGTGTCATATACATAGTATGATGTCATCAATGTCTTAATTGATGAAGTATGCTTTAAGTGTGAAGATATATATGATGTCAGGTTACCAAAGGTGAAGTGTGGTATGGTTATATGAACTGTTAAAATGCTAGACTGAACAACATAGTCCAGAATTCTCTTAAAACTATACTATTACACATATACTATAGAGAATAATATCTTGTGAGACTTGAAGGACAGAGGGATACAAGAATCATTTTGCATTGTGTGTATTCCCTCTCCCAGTTGCTCAATCGTTTAATCACACACTAATCCAGGTGCTGCTGTAAGAAGATTTTACTGATGTAAAGACCTTAAACCATTGACTTTAAGTTAATTAAAGTTAAATTAATCCTAGGAGGGTTTGACTTAATTAATCAGAATTTCTTTAAAAAAGAGTAGGCCCTACCATCTGTTTTCACATTTTCATGCTTAGGTTTGTACCCTTGAGGTCTAGCTTATTTGTCGTCTTCTCCTTTAGAATGTATGTGCTGTCAATCCCAAGGTGACTTAACAAGATCTAAAAACTCTATAATGTTGTAAAATAATTCCTAGTAATGACTATGTATGCAAATATATGACTTTGTTTCTAGTGTATATATCTACAAATATATAAGATAAACACACACACACACACACCTCCTAGTAGTCAGGAAATAGGGAGACTCATTTCACTGTGAAAATCTACAGTTAGGGACCTCACCAAATTATTGAGGAGTAATGATGTCAGTTTGAGGACTAAGGTGTGTCTGGTTCAGGCCATAGCCTTTCCAATTACTTGATATGCACCTGAGAGCTGGACAATGAATAAGGATGACAGGAAAATAATTGATGCCTTTGAGTTCTGGTGTTGGAGAAGAACACAAAAAATTTTATGGACAGCTAGGAAAACAAACAGATAGGTCTTGGAGACGGTGCAGCCAGAGTGCTCTTTGGAGGCAAGAATGATGAGGCTTTGCCACATGTCTTTGGGCATGTTGTTAGGAAGGGATATTCCTTGGAGAAGGACATGATGCTGGGAAGGAGGAGGGTCGGCAGAGAAGAGGAAGACCCTCAACCAGATGGATTGACATCGTGACTACTGCAATGGGCTCTCTTTTGTGTGTCACAAAGTGTGAATATGTCACATGGTTCAGGAATTTTGTTCATGGGGTTGTTATGAGTCATATTAGACTTGATAGCACCTAATAACTGGCAAGAAGCTGCACTGAAATCCTTAAGGCATGTGGTTTGAATCCATACACTTTCTCTAGCTAATCCCTGGAAGGAGGATGGACTATCTCCTCCCATGAGATTAACTTCCTCTGAAAACCTGCTGAAGGGTGAGCTGTGGGTTGGTTCCAACTCCACATAACAACAACAACATGTCTATGCCTATGTTAACATGGTCTAATTTGTTTAAAAGACTCAAATAAAACTGGCTTATTTATTTTTCCTTACTATTTTATCAATATTTTAGTAATTGTACATACATGAGTCATTATGTATACATACACATTGCGATGGGAAAGTCTGCTGTTAGGGACCTCTGTAAAGTACTGAATATCAACGGTGTCTCTCTTGAGATTAAGGTGTGTCTAATACAGGTCATGGTCTTTGCAATCACTTGTTATGCATCAGAGAGTTGGACAATGACTAAGGAGGATAGAAGGAGAATTGATGCCTTTGAGCT
>NW_006399860.1:9745259-9758859 GCF_000299155.1 Elephantulus edwardii | reverse complement strand
GGCAGAATTTAGGGCTGTTGTACATAGGGTCACTATGAGTCACAAGCGACTCGACAGAACATAACGACCACAACATATATGTGTGCAAATACTACGGATACATATAGAATAACTTATGGACATATAAAAATACTATAGTACATGTAAGTGCTATTCTAGTATCTATAACATTTGATATCTATTTAAAAGAAATAAGGTGGTGGTTGTGGTTGTTGTTATGTGCTTTTAAGTCTCCTGAGGGTCATAGTGGCCTATGTACAATAGCTTTAAAGTCTGTCCTGTCCTGAGCCAGTCTCACTGAGTCCAACACAGCTACTCCATTACCCTTGTTTCTATATGAATCCTTCTCATCCGGGGCCTTCCTCTCGTGTGCTGTCCCTCCAGCCTTCCATGCATGATGTTTTTCTCCAAAGATCAGACCCTCCTCTGTGTGTGTGTGTGTGTGTGTGTGTGTGTGTGTGTGTGTGATCAAAAGAGTCAAATTCCTTTGCATAGTCAATGAAACACAGATATATATCCCTCTGGTACGCTGCTATCGGTCAAGATCCATCAGACATTGGTGATTATGTCTCTAATGCCCCCGCCTCTTCTAAATCCAGCTTGTATTTCTGGCAATTCTCCATCACTGTATTGTTCCAGTCATTTCTGGATGATCTTCAGAAGGATTTCGCTTCTGTGTGATATGAATGATATTGTATGATAATTTCCACACTCTGTCAGGTTACCTTTTTTTTTGAATGGGAATAAATAAGGATCTCTTCCAGTAGTCAGTTGGCCAGATTTCTTGGTACAACCTACAGACCAGGTCCAGGGCAGCAGCTGTTTGTTATTCCATCTATTACTAGGGCTTTATTTGTCTGCCAAGTCCTTCAAAAGAGCCTGAACTTTCTCCTTCATCACCATTGTCTCTTGATCATATGTTGTTTCTTGAAATTCTTCTGTGTAATCCAGCTTTTGGGGGTTTTTTGTTTGTTTTGTTTTGTTTTTATACAGTGATTGTCTTTGCTCTTTCCATATTCTTTTAATTCTATCTGGATCAATATACTACCCATAGCATACTTAAGTATTGTGACTTGAGGCTTGAATTTGTGCTTTATCCTTTTAAGCTTAAGAAATGCTGAGTGATGATTGTTTTCTGTTATTCTCCCTGATAGAAAAACATTTTGTGGTTTTTGGTGAGTAAGAGGGCAATTTAAAGACAATCAAATCTAGACTGGATTCTGTCTCTACAATTAACTAGCTATTTATCCTTGTTGTTATTCAATCTCTATAAAATTTTATTTTTTTCTATCATAGAAGGGGAATAATAATTAATATATTTTGCAAAAGACGTGGCATGTACACTAACACTTCACATCGGATAATGTATCTTTACTGCATTTCTTAAGTCTTGATTGGCTTTGTTAAGTTTCTCCATTTAATAGGATGGTTTGCAAGGTAAAATATAAGATTTGGAGGGCTTGTGCTTTGGAGTAAACTTACCGCTCTTAAGATCTTGCCATTGTTATGCTAAGAAAAGTTTCGCCTAACCTATTGATTTATAAATGATGTACAATCTTTTCACTTCTGTCACTAAAACTAAAAATCAGCCAACCTCAGATAGGTTGCTGACTAGCAATCAACTGCCAAAATAAATGAGTCAACACAGAAGAAGACCTGTTCAGCTAACCCCAGTCCAAATTATTGTCTTTCAAAATGTTGATTTAAATCTAAGTTGCTGATTATTATGCTGATGTATTTTGGAAACATTTATTGTGTAATTACCAATAAAACAAATTTGTGCAAAGAGTCTTTGAGAAAAAAATAAGAAGAATCTTTGCACAAATTTATTTGTTTTATAATAATTGCACTATAAATGTTTCCAAAATACATCAACATAATAATATATATGTAAAATGCAGGGAAAAGTAAAGGGTAAGAGACAGAGTGGAAGATCTGCAACAAGGCAGACTGACACAGTCACTGCAACAACGGGCTGGAGCACATCAGAGGTCATGACTACCACACAGAATAGGACAAGACTCATATCTATTGTTGATGGGGTCACTAAGAGTTGACTTGGTGACACCTAATAGTAACAACAACAGATAAAATACTAACCAACTGTCCATTGGCATGAGCTCAATTTTGACCCTTTATGACAGAGCACCTCTAAGTTCCTCCTATGGAGGAGTTGGTAGTCAGCTCTGATGGCTTAGTGGTAAGCTGCGTTGCCAACTCTAAGGCATAAGGTCCAAATCCACCAGCTGCTTCACAGGCAAAACATGGATGATCTCTTCCTGTGTTATTTATTGCCATTGAAAATGTGTTGGAGGGCCAGCTATTAGCTGGTTGTGACATTACAATACACAGCAATAGTGGTGTCATTTTGAAACACTGCCTTTTTTGTTTAGCAGGTGAGTTTGTTTCTATGTTATTTTTACTCAAGCTTAAAAGTAAACTCACTGCAGTGCATTCAGTTCTGACTCATAGTAATTCTCCATTAGTTATTCAAGGATTTAAATCTTAACTAGGGTATATATCTCTAGGAAGATTCTAACTATAGAGAGACTTTTAGTTAGCACTCCAACATAATAGGGACTATACTACCACAGCAAAATATCAGCTGTGTAATTTTAAAAATAGACAAAATCATCTATTAACTCTAGTTTGAGTCTTCATTTTACTTTAGAGGAAATGTAGGCTAAACAATTCATAGTACTCACTAATTCATAAAAATCTGAAATATGCAAAAAAGCTGAAGTCAGAAAATTAAAGGAGACAAACTCACGCAGCATTTCCTAAGCTGAGAACTGAAGACGTTTTAAACCTTGAGTCTCACTACTTAAGAATGCTGAGAGGAGAAAGTTGAATGACGCAGGAAACATCAAAAGAAGATGGAAGGAGGATGCGGAGTAACTATAGCAAAAAGAATTGGCTGAGCCCACCAGCACCTGCGAGTCACCTCCATTGCTGCCTTCACCTCCCCATCCTGCCCCCACCCCCCATCCTGCCCCCACCAGTCCAGGTTCCCTCAGCCTTGACTGTTCAGCCTAGTCTGGGAGAATGAAAATGGTGGAAAAAGAGGAATATCCATTACAGAAGCACCACTTTGAGGGTAAGAATATCGAAAAGAAACCCGGACCGGGTCCAGGTGAGAGTGGAGAAGGCTTCCAAAGCTGGGATAGGAGATCTGGACAAAATGAATTTATCTGGCGTCTTCTGATCTCACAGATGGTCAATTCTACATCTTGATCCAGAATCAAATTCATCTCTGAGCTGAAAATGCCTTGTTTTCCTCTGTCAACAATTCCATCCACCAGTGCCACAATGGGTCAGCTATACCAGGAACATCATGAAGAAGACTTCTTTCTGTAGTTATGAAAGTGTCTATGCTCTGTGAAGCTGCTGCCCTTGAGGTGTAGTGGGTTCCCAATGTACATAAGCAGAAGTGCCCTCCCCGCTTCTTTGACTTACCCCTTTCTTCAGGTTCAACTTCTCTTATTCAAGACTTGCATTATTTAATGCTTGAGGCTTTTTCTCCAGCCCCTTCTAGCAGGAGGTGTAATGGTGAGGAGAGCCCCTTATACCTCCTTTCTCTTTCCTTCATCTTTCTCTGTTACTTTTCCTACTCTGCTTCAGACTTCTTGGTTGTCAGTCTCACACCTAGTGACTGTTTTGGTTTTTCTGTTCCCTTTCTTTTATTATTATTATTATTAAAGTATTGCTAATAATAATAATAATAATTTAATAACAATTTAGATATTTTGGATTTCCATTCATTCATTGTTGCACATTCTCCCTGCCCAACCCTCCCCTCCAGTTTCCTTTCTAAGTACACAAAGAGTTCAGACCCCAACAAACCACCCCTCTTTTTTTTTAAACTTTCTCTTTGGGGTTGTATGGATGGGACTGAAATTCTGGAAAGGAGAAGGTAGGAGATGCACTAATAATAAAGAAACCACAAAGCTGGGGAGGGGGGAATAAAAGAATTAGCTGACACAGAAGAATTTCATTAAACAAAATAAGAACAAGAAACAATGGTGATGAAAGCAGAAGTTCAAGCTTCTCTGAAGGAATTGACAAAAATTGAGGCCCCAGGAATTGATGGAATACCAATTGATTTCAGCAAACCCTGCACGTGTTTACCAGCTTATGCCAAGAAATCTAGAGGACAACTACCTGGTCAACAGATTCAGATTGGAAGAGATCTACATTGGTTCTTATTTAAAAAAAAATTAAAAATGTAACCCGATAGATTGCAGAAATTATCAAACAATATTAAGCAAGTTCCTGCTGAAAAGAGGCCATAGTACTAGGGATATTATAGCTAATGTTAGATCTTGGCTGAAAGTAGAGAGTACCACAAGAAAGTCTATTTGTGTTTCATTGATTATGCAAAGACATTTGACTATATGGATCACAAGAAACTGTGGCTAACTCTGAGAAGAATTGGAATTCCAGAACACTTGATTTTACTTATGTACTTGGAAACCTGTACTTGGACCAGAAGGCAGTCATCAGAACAGAGCTAGAAAAGACTACATGGTTCAAACTAAGGAAGGGAGTGCATCAGAGATGCATCCTTTTGCCCTACTTTTTTAATATATATACGGAACAGATCATACTGAGCTCTGTGAGGAGGAATGTGGCATCAGGTTTGGAGAAAGACTCTTCAACAACTTGAGTTATGCAGATGACAAAATGTTACTTGTGAAAACTGAAGAGAACATGAGGCATTTGCTGCAGAAGGGCAAGGACTGTAATCTCCAACATGGATTGAAGCTCAACATTGAGAAAACAAAGGTTCTCACCACTGGGCCAATTGGCAGCTTTATGATAGAGGGAGAAGAGATGGAGATTATGAACAACTTCAGCTGCTTGGTTGCACAAGAAAAAGTCTTGGCCCAGAAGTTAGGAAAATTAAAGGACAAGTTGCACTGGAAAAATCTGTTATTAGGGATCTCTCTGGAGTACGGAGGAGCAGTGATGTCAATCAGAAGACTAAGGTGCAAATGATACAGGCCATGGTTTTTACAATTGTCTTCAATGTATCAGAGATTTGAACAGTGACCAATGATGATAGAAGAAGAGTCAATGCCTTTGAGCTGTGTTGCTAGTGAAGAATGTTGAAAACACAGTAGACTGCAAGGAGAGCAAATAGGTCTGTCCTCAAGAGGGTGAAACCAAGCTGCTCCCTGGAAGCAAGAATTTTGAAGTTCTATCTCATATACTTTGGGCATGTGGCCAGAAATGGCTGGCCCTTGGAGAAGAAAATCGTGTGGGACAGTGCAGGAGAAGATCCAGGACAAGATGAGAAGATCTAGGATTGACTCACTGACTGCAGAAATGAGATTAGGTCTATCAGAGATGACAAGATTGGCTCAGGAGCAGGTTTCAGAGCTATTGTACATAGGGTTGCTATAAGTCACAGGCAACTCAATGGCACATAATGACAACAACAACATGTATTATCATGTTAGTTAATCTTTAAAAAACACTAAATAAGTGGTGTTGCTATCTTCTTTTATCAATAAATGTTTCAATGTATTCAAGAAAAAACATGTTATTATTTCAAACAGTGTGTAAGATTTCTTGATTCTAAGTATGTAATTTTAACTGAAACATAAATCGTCTCAAATGCTTATTAAAAATAAAGTCACACGAATATCATCTCCATAACTTTTACTTAAAAAAATGTTCAGACCATAAAATTTCCAATATTAAGATTAAGGACAGCAGCTTATTCCAACAATAAAAATAAAACAATAGTTACAAATCATACTTTTATCAGCAAAGAAGGGTTTTCTGCTTAACACATAATTTGATGCAACAACTAAGATTGAATTCCATTCTTTGTGACATTAAATAAAGTGAAAAGAACAACATATATGATAGTGATAGTGTATGCAAGCGAGGGAGGAGAAGTTCCACAAATGGAAGATAATGAACTGCCTAGCTAGGTTTACTTTGATGAAACTCACTGCTCCATACATGCTAATTACGTAATCTCCAGTATAGCACTTTAGTCACAGTTTCTGGTTTATGTGGCTGAGTTCATTTGAAACAAGGCCATGAATATTTTTTTTTCAAACAAATACATTTTATTGGCACCTAAAACCAGAACTCACCCAACAATAAAACATATTTTAATATTTGTTGGTTGTTTTGTTGTTGTTGTTTTTTCTTCACTCACTGTGGTATGAGGAAGAAATCACAGACACTTACTTTGTAGAAACTGAGACCGCAGTATAGATCTTATAAAACTACTTTTTCAATCTCTGCAGTGAGCCAGTCTTTGCATAAAATATCACAGCTTTGTCTATCACCTTAAAATTCTGCAGAATTCTAAAGATACAGGTAAGATATACCGACATTTGTTATTTTAAAATATATCTATTACCATATCCAACCTTGCAGTAGTATCTAAAAAAAAAACACTTTCTTCCACAGGAAGTCTCTGACAAGCTGTGATTCATTTCCTTGAAGTTAAAAGAATCCAGGGCAACATTTATATTTTACCAGAGGAAAAAAAAGTTTACCAACCATGTTCATAGTAAAAACAATGTCAATACAATTCAGTTGTACAGTTATTTTAAAGGAAAGGTGAATGCTGGCCCCTGCGTAAGGATGACATGAAAATTCGTGAAGTGTAACTATTTTTTTTATTTACCTTCGGGAATACTAAAAGAGAAAGGTGAACATGAATATCAGATATTCACGAGTTCCATTTAATTTTTAACAATTTCCAGTTTTCTAACAATAAGCTACTTAAAGTCCATGTTCCAATGATTACATGATGTTTGTTACTGTTTTGTTGTTTTGGTTTTTTTCCCCCTCTCATTTCAACTGAGTTCCAATCTGGACTCTATCACTACACTACTATAACTATCCTCTTTCTTTAGTGTTCATAGGGTTTTCAAATTCCTGTTTTTTAGGAAGTAGATGGCCCATCCTGCTTCCTAGTCTATCTTAATCAGAGGACTCTACCAAAACCTGTCCACCATGGGTAACCCTTATGGCAATTGGCACATCAATGGCACATATTTCAATACCATAGCAAGCCCAAGTTATCTCAGTACAGCAAATTGACAGACAAGTACTGTATCAGTTAGAACAATATAAAAGCATGAAGCATGTTATTATGCCAATTAACTGAGATGTCTCATGGAATTATGATCTCAAACCTTAAAACCAAGGAATCAATTCATGTGAACCAAAATATGACTTTAATTTCATACCACCTGAATTTCAGAATCATCTCAGGAACAGATTTGAGGCCTTGAACACTAATGAGCGAAGACCAGATGAGTTGTGGGAGGATGTTAAATGTATCATCCAGGAAGAGTGCAGGCGGTCATTATAAAGACCAAAATGGATGTCAGAAGAAACTCTGAAGATTTCACTGGAACATAGAGAAGCCAAAGCACAAGGAAGAATCCAAGACACTAAAGAGCTGAACAGAAGATTCCAAAAGGCAGCACGGAATGACAAAGCAAAATACTACAATGAAATGTGCGAGGAGCTAGAGTTGGAAAATCGAAAGGGCCGAACTCGTACAGCATTTCTTAAGCTCAAGGAACTGAAGAGCAAATTCAAACCTCGAGTTGCTACAATCAAGGATGCTTAGGCAGTATGTTAAATGATCCAGGAGGTATCAAAAGAAGATGGAAGGAATATACTGAGTCATTGTACCGAAAGGAATTGGCAGATACAGAAGCATTTAATGAAATAGCATTTGAGCCAGAGCTTATGGTGATGAAGGCAGAAGTTCAAGCTGCTTTGAAGGAAAGAGCAAAAAATAAGGCCCCCCGGAATAGATGGTATACGAATTGACATATTTCAGCTAACAGATGCTGCCGTGGATGTGCTCACCAAGTTGTGCCAAGAAATCTGGAGAACAACCACTTGGCCAACTGACTGGAAGAGGTCAATATTTGTTCCCCTCCCAAAGAAGGGCTACCCAACTGAATGTGGAAACTACAGAACAATATCATTGATTTCACATGCAAGCAAGATTCTTCTGAAGATTATCCAAAAACAACTGGAACAGTACATCAGCAGAGAACTGCCAGAAATCCAGGCTGGGTTTAGAAGGGGTCGTGGTACTAGGGATATTGTAGCTGATGTTAGATGGATCTTAGCTGAAAGTAGAGAATACCAGAAGAATGTCTATCTGTGTTTCATTGATTATGCAACAGCATTTGATGCATGGATCATAACAAACTGGCTGACTCTGAGAAGAATGGGAATCCCAGAACATTTAATCATGCTAATGCGAAACCTATACTTGGACCGAGAGGCAGTAGTCAGAACAGAGCAGGGCAACAATGCATGGTTCAAAATTGGGAAGGGTGTAAGTCAGGGATGTGTCCTGTCTCCATACCTTTTCAACCTGTATGCACAGCAGATTATCTGAGAGGCGGAGCTCTATGAGGAGAGGCGTGGCGTTAGGATTGGTGGATGATCTATCAACAATCTGCATCATGCAGATGACACAACCTTGCTCACTGAAACTGAGGAGGACCTCATGCACTTACTGCAGAGGGTCAAGGACTGCAGCCTTCAATATGGACATAGGCTCAATGTCAAGAAGACAAAAATTCTTACCACTGGACCAACCAGTAGCATCATGATGGATGGTGAAGAAATTGAGATTGAGATTGTTCACAGTTTCAGTTTGCTCTGCTCCTCGGTCAACACTCTTGACACCAGTAGCCAGGAAATCAAAAAACATATTGTGATGGGAAAGTCTGCGGTTAGAGACCTCTCCAAAATACTTAAAAGCAACAGTGTCTCTCTGGAGACTAAGGTCCGCCTGATACAGGCCATGGTTTTTGCAATCACTTGTTATGCATCAGAGAGTTGGACAATGACTAGGGAGGATAGGAGAATTGACGCCCTTGAGCTGTGGTGCTGGAGGAGTATTGAATGTACCATGGACTGCTAAGAAAACAAACAGATTCATCGTAGAGAGGAATAAACCAGGCTGCTCTTTGGAGCCAGGGATTCTGGGGCTTCATTTGACATACTTTGGACATGGTGTAAGAAGAAACAGGTCTTTAGAGAGGGACATCATGCTGGGTAGAGTGGAGGGACAGCGCAGGAGCGGAAAACCCTCTATGAGGTGGATTGATTCAGTAACTGGGGTACTCAGGATGGGTTTGTCAGAGGCAATGAAGATTGGCACAGGATAGAGCACGGTTTAGGACTGTTGTACATAGGGTCGCTATGAGTCGCAAAGGACTCGACGGCACATAACAACAACAAAAACAACAAGGGAATTTTTATGTTCAGCTTTCTGAGGAAACACTAACTTATTTCCCAGACTGGTTGTACTATTTTACAATCCCACCAACAATATATAAGCTATCCTATCTTGTAACATCCTCTCCAATATTTACCTGTTCCCCTGCTATACTTTGCCACTGCTACAGGGTTGAGATATTATCTCATTGTGGTTTTGATTTGCATCTGTCTTATTGCCAGTGATTTTCAGCATTTCTTCATGTGTCTGTTTTCTTTTCATCCTGTTGAGAAATGTGTTGGTTTTTGCTTTTCTAAATTTTTATTATTTTGGGGGGAGGGTGTGGGTGTGTACCGTCAATTCAGATCTTACTCCTACAGGAGGAGATTGTCCCTCTTTCTCCAGCACAGCATTTGGTGCATTCAAGTCACTTACCTTTGGGATTGTAGTGCAGCTTTTTACCACTAAGCCACTAGAGCTCTCCTAGAAAATTTTTTTTATGAACACAGAGTTTTAATCTTTAAAAAGTCTAATTTATCAATTTTATCTTCTCCAGATTGCTCATTTCTGGCTGTATTTAGCAGTCTTCTCCTCTTGCAGTGCATAGACTCGGAAATTTGGTGATGGGTCACAATGAGTCTGATTTGGTGACAGTGAATTTAAGTTTGAGTCTGAAAGAATATTCTGGCTATACTTCTTCTAAGAAAAATTTATTCATACTGTTGGTAGTGCATGAGTTTATCCTCTAAGTAAGTTTCCTTTTTTCAAACTTGCAGGAATTCTTTTGTAGAAGATTTGTTCAGTACAGTATGTTGTTTAATTTCTTGCTGCTTCAGTCAAGAAGTGTTGATTCTTAATTCAAATAAAATGAAATCCTTGTAACCTAAGTCTTTTCTACATTATTCTGTCACTTATTTACCCAGCTGTGGGGATATTTTGGTTTAGGTTTTGTTGTTGTTATTGTTAAGGTGTACTCCTTACTGAAAATTCTCATCTTGTTAATCTTATATCTTCATTAGAAAATTTTTCAAGTAGTTTTGATTTTAAGCAAATATGGGTGTGTCATTTGTATAATACATGCTATGTATAATGAGTTTTCTGCCAGTCCCGATGCCATAGTTTTCTTCAGATGTTCAGCTCCTTTTTATTACTTGTTCATGAAACATATTGAATAAGCATAATAAAAGGATACATCCATGATACATATATTTTCTAAAATGCCTCTTGCTCTAAGCAAAACTTCTTCATGAGCATGATTAAGTGTTCTAAAACTCCTGTTAATTTCAGTGTTATCTAAACTTTCTTATGATCTGCACATCAAATGTATTTGCATAGTCAACAAAGTAAACATTTTGTTCCCTTTCTTCTCCTGAATCTAGCATGAATTCCTGACATTTTCTTTTGATGTCCTTATGTGTGTTTATATATAAGATCTTTAGCAAAAATTTGCTTGTGAACATTATTAATGATGTATACATTCTGTGGAAATATCTTTTGTCTTAGGCCACATGCTCTAGAGAAGCAAATTCAGTTAAGTAAATATAAATACAGTTTCACAACAACAGCAGCAACATTTATAAAAATATCTCTGTTCCAAGAAACATAGACACTATTTTATCTATCTTTCTAGCTAGATTTATCTGTCTAGGGAGAGAGGTATTTATTTATGTGGTTCATGTGTCTGTTTTCAGAGATTGGCAAATCCCAGGTTTCTAAGTCAGACCTCAAGAATGGCATTTATGGGGACCAATGAGTTCAGATCATTATCTATGCAGACAGAGTCTCAAGTTGCTAGATTTGTATAATGCTAACATCAGAGAGTGACAGTCCAAATGTCATCATCCAGAGAAGTATGGCAGACAGCTGTCTGGAGACTAACAAGTCCAAAGTTGCTACGTATTGCAGGTCACTGGTTCAAGTCTGTAGGTATTAAGCCAAATAGTGAGATGTAGGATTAGACAATAGTCTCCCTCATTTTTTATGAGAATTCACACACATACACACACACACACACACACACACACACACACACATACACACTCTCTCTCTCTCTCAATGCAGGCCACATCGCTGAGATGTCCTTTTAATCAGTCAAAGCTGATTACTTTTATAGAAATATCTCTAATTTTGACTCAATAACATTATAGAGATTAGAATTTATAATGCATGTTGTTGTAGTTGATTGACCTGAGTTGAGCACGACTCATAGAAACTCTATGAACAAAAACCTAATCCCTTTCCATAGCTATCGTTGTTTCTCCTAGTTCGTAGTTTCCAGAGGCATGTAATTTAGGAAGCGGATGCTACTCCTTATTCCAAACCTGTTTTACAACTGGGACCTCCACCAAATACTTTCCACATTGGGAAACCATTATAGTATTTGATACCTGCTGGCACAAGGTTCAGCATCACAGCTAACCCAGGTTACTTCATACAGCACATTGATAAACAGTGATGTACAAAGTGGAAGAGTGTTCATCCAGACATAACAAAACTAGTTTCAGTTAGCAGTGGTTATGTGTCTTCAATTTGAATAAGATTCATAGTGACCCTTGCACAAAAGACCTGAACTCTCTTCTATAACTAGCATAATTTCTGTATGTTTATAGAGTTTACAGATAAGAAAATAATAGTTTACAGATAAGATAGTAGCAGCATTAATACAGAACATTAACTATAATACTTTTCTTTAAAATGTACAAATACATGGGTATATTTCTATCATTTTTCCAGGCAGTTGTCTTCCAAGTTTCTTAACATAGGCAAGTGGGTGCCTTAAACACTTATGTCAATAAGCTGCTGGAAATTACATTACTGGTATTTAAAATGTCTTGTCCTGTTGTGCGGATATACTATGCATCTGAGAGTAGAAAAATGAATAAAGATGCTGGAAGAAGAACTGATACCTTTGAACTGTTGTATAGGCAAAAAGTGCTGAACATCTCAAGTACTTCAAAAAGAAAAGACAAATATGTTTTGAAAAGGGTGCACCCAGAGTAATCTTTGTAAGAAAGAAAGATGAAGGTATGTGTCACATACTTTGGATATGTTAGTACAAGGGATATGCCTTGGAGAGGGACATGGTGCTCAGAAAGGTGGAAGGTCAATGAAGGAGCAGAAGACCCTCCACCAGGTGGATTGACATGGTGATTGCTGCAATGGCCTCAATGTGTCAGGAAGTGTGGGGATGGCACAGGATAGAACAGGTCCAGATGTGTTGTTCATAGGGTCGTTATGAGTCATTATTCACCTCGATGGCACCTAACAGCAGCAACAACAAGAAAAACAACATTGTGCTGATACAGAATATCTACCTAGACCAAGAAACTCTATTAAAAACAGAACAAGAGTACACTGCATGGCTTAAAATAAAGAAGGATACATGTCAGGGTTGTATCCATTCTCCATATCTATTCACTATATATGCTGAGCAAATAATTAGTGATGTTGTACACCATGAGGGAGAATTTGGCATAAGGATTAGAGGTAAACTCATCAAAAACTTGCAAACTACAATTGACACAATCTTGCTGGCTGAAAATGAGAAGGACTTGATATGCTTGCAGACTTGCAGCCTTCAACATGGATTAAAACTCAGTAGCAAGAAAACGAAGGTCCTTAACATTGGGCCAGTGGGCAACATCATGACAAATGGAGAAAAGATTTAAACTGTCAATGATTTCATCATGGGTGGATTAGTCAGGATATGAAAATATGCATTATATTAAAAAATTCTGCTGTCAGAGACCTGCCCAAAATATTGAAAGCAATGATGTCAGGTTGAAGACTACAGTGCTCCTGATTCAAGCCGTGATCTTTTTCAGTCAGTTGCTATGCATCTGAGAACTGGACAATGAATATGGATTATAGAAGAGAAAGTGATTCCTTTGGGTTGTAGTGCTGGAGGAGAGTGGTGAATATCACATGGAGTGCCAAAATAATGAACAGATATGTATTATAAAAGGTTATGGTACATCCACACAATGAAATACTGTGCAGCACACAGGAAAAATGATTTTGTAAATTACTACCTAACTTGGGAGGAACTGGAGGGCATTATGCTACATGAACTAATTCAGTCTCATAAAGACATATACTGTTTAAGACCATTATTGTATAAGAATAAGTACGAAGATCCAAAAATGGAAGAGGGGGGCAGTGGGGTGAGGATGGGCAAAAGGGGAGCAGGGGAGGCTTAATCATAGGATTGAACAATTTGATGGGTAAAAGGGGGGGTGAGTAAGAAAGGGGAAAGATTTGGTGTGAGAAATAATGTTTTCTAACTTTGTAAGTAAACCAGTAGTAAAAAGAAAAAAAGAGTGCAATCAGAGTGCTCCTTGGAAACAAGTGTGGCAAAACTTCATCTCTCTTGTT
>NW_006399860.1:9742057-9743209 GCF_000299155.1 Elephantulus edwardii | reverse complement strand
TGAAGCTGCTAACAATCTCAAAATCTTTTCTGCCTATCATGAAGCTGCCAATTGTCCCAGTGGTGAGATTCTTTCTTTGTAGATATGTCCTAGAGAGAGTCCAGCTGATGTTCATTGACACAGTAACTGGGGTAATGAAGGTGACTGTGTTAGAGACATTGAGATTTGTTCATGCTAAAGTAGGGTTTAGAGCTATTGTGCATATGGTGGCTACCAGTAGCAGTTGACTGGAAGGCATATAACAACTAAAAACAGGGAGTTCTAAAACCTATAAACAATCCTGTACATAAATACAAGTTTTGTTATCTAAATATGTACTATTTATCTTTCTACCTCTATGTCTCATTGTTACTTAACTGATACTAAAATATCTTACTTTTTGTAATTAAATGTATTTCATCTTCTTGCTGTGTAATTTGGAGTCATACCAAGTACGAACTATACCTTGCTGAATTCTTTGAAAACATAAAATGATTTGGAATTAAATAAGCACACCTAGAGACATGTTCTTACAAAGCAATAATAAAAAGATTATTCCATTCTTCATGAAATGTTTTTCCTATTTAAGATGATTTATATGCAAAAATTAGTTTTGATTACTGAAAAATAGAAATATTATTCAAGGGAAAACTAGAACTACTTCGGAATTCGACTGTGACCACCTGTATTTTTTTATATCCCTTTGATACTGATATTCAGATATCTTCTCAAAGCTTAATAACTTCGCCTAAAGATCAACATGAAAATACACAGCAAAGCATACAAACATTGGATAATTTGCCAAAACTTACTACTTATATGTCCATTTCTGATTCTGTGGGGGCTGTGTATGCTGGAAATTTTGCACAAATATTTCAAATAACAAAGGGTCACCCATACTGGACATTTTGATGAAATTTCCCAAGGAAAACAGACTTGGAAAAAAATTACCACAAAACAACCTAGTGATTTACTTCTTTTAAAATTGGCTAGTGAAAATGTTAGGTATTGCAGCATAGCATTATGTTATAGAATGTATGAATTTGGAGCCCTCAGACTGAGATATGCTTCTAGGAAAAAATTGTCTCCACAAAGTAGAGCACACTGTAATGAAACAGATGAAACAAAGCTTTCAGGATCTTTGTTTGCTGATGTGGCACAAACCAAAAATGA
>NW_006399860.1:9738363-9741310 GCF_000299155.1 Elephantulus edwardii | reverse complement strand
CTATCCTCCCTAGTCATTGTCCAACTCTCTGATGCATAACAAGTGATTACAAAAACCATGGCCTGTATCAGGTGGACCTTAGTCTCCAGAGAGACACTGTTGCTCTTGAATATTTTGGAGAGGTCCCTGGAGAGGATGTGGCAAGATAGGAACCTTTATTACACTGTAAGTGGGATTGTAAAATAATACAACCACTCTAACATGCAGTTTTGTGTTTCCTCAGAAAGCTGAACATAGAAATTCCTGATGATTGAGCTATTCCACTTGGAATACACCCTGAAAAATTAGAAGTGAGGAACAAATAAAGACATGTACTCCGATGTTCACAGCCGCATTATTCTCCATCACAAGAACATGAAGACAGCCCAGATATGGAACCACCATCAAATGGATTGAGAAATTATGGTACATTTACATGATGAAATACTATGCAGCATGCAGGAGCAATGATTTTGTAAATCACTACCTAACTTGGGAGGGACAGGAGAGCATTATGTTAAGTGAACTAACTCAGTCTCCTAAGATAAATACTGTATAAGACCATAATTTTAAAATGTATATGAAGAGCCATAACTTGCAGTACTAAGAGCTTTGTAATGCTGGCTTAAAGTTGGGAGGCTCAAGGCTGAGGTACCTGTAAGTTCATTTCAGAAGTTGTTCTTACTATATTCTTCTGCTAACCTTGATCATAACCCTTTGACTTTCTTAACATGGTTTTGGTGGTCTGTGAGCTATCCCATTGGGTTTGGGACCCAGTAAAGCAATAAGATTGGTGTTGGGATGAGTAAAAAGGGGTGTAGGAGTGTGGAAGACATGTATGATCTCATGGAAATTGATTTTGTGTTGTTCATCTTGTTGATAGTGAAAACTGCCCTTTATGGTGTTTATAAAATTCAGGCATGACTATCCCCAATGGCCTCATTTCCTTTTCACAGTTGACATATTTCAATAAACAGAGTTCACCCTGGATGTGCTCACCAGGTTGTGCCATGAAATTTGGTGGACAACTACCTGGACAACTGACTTGAAGAGATCCATATTTATTTTCATTCCAAATAAAGGTGACTCAACAGAGTGAGGAAATTATCAAACAATATCACTAATATAGGCTACCAAAATCTTGCTGAAGATTATCCAGAAATGACTGGAACAGTACATTGATGGAGAACTACCAGAACTACAAGCTAATGTGGGGTTTTGTTTGTTTGTTTTCTTGTTGTGTACTGTCAAAAAAATCTTACTAGCACAAGAGGAGATTGCTCCTCTTTCTCTAGTGCATCATCTGGTGTATTTGAACTGTACACTTTCAGGATTTCAGTGCAGCTTTTTACCACTAGTCCATGAGAGCCCTGCACAAACTGGGATTAGAAGAGGTTGTGGCGCTAGAGACTTTATCACCAATGTCGGAAAAAAATCTTGGCAGAAAGCAAAGAGTACCAGAGGAAATCTATCTGTGTTCATTGACTATGCAAAGGCATTTGACTATATGGATCACAAAAAATTGTGGCTTACCTTGAAGGAAATGGGAATTCCAGAATACTTGATTGTGCTTATGTGAAACCTGCACTTGACCCAGGAAGCAGTCCTCAGAATAGAGCAAGAAAACATTGCATGGTTTAAAATCATGAAAGGAGTGCATCAGCAATATATCCTGTCTCCATGCCTTTTCAATATAAATGGATAATTGATCATTTGGGAAGGTGAGCTTTATGAGGAAGAATGTGACATTAAGATTGGAGGAAGACTTAGCAATAATCTGTGTTATGCAGATGACACAATTTTGCTTGCTAAAACTGAGAAGGAGAAGGACCTGAAGTGCTTGTTGCAGAAGAAGGTCAAGGACTGTAGCCTTCAATATGAATTAAAGTTCAACATCAAGAAGACAAAGATTCGAATCATTGGGTCAATTAGCAGTACCATGAAATATGGAGAAGAGATTTAGGTTGTTAATAATTATAGCTTCATCAGATTCACAATCAACACTCTTGGAACCAGCAATTAGCAAATCAAAAGATGAATTGTGAAAATCAGCTGTCAGGGTCAGTACTCTTCAGAGTACTGAAAAACAATGGTGTCAGTCCAGAGGCTAAGGTGTGCCTACTCCAGGCCATGGTCTTCACAATTACATGCTATGAATCAGAGAGTTGGACAACACTAAAAATTACAAAAGAAGTAGCAATGCCTTTGTTTTGTGGTGCTGGAGAAGAGTCTTGAAAATACTATGGACTGCCAAGAAAACAAATAAATCTGTCTTGTCAAGGGGGAAACCAAATTTTTCCTAGGAAATTAGGATTTTGAAGCTCTGTCTCACATACTTTGGGTATGTGGCCAGGAGGGACTTGTCCTTGGAGAAGGATATCATGCTTGCAATGATGGAGGGACAGTGCAGGAGAGGAAGACTTTGGATAAGATGAATTTATACAGTAATTAGGGTAATAGACATAAGTGGGTTGGAATCAGTAAGACTGGCTCAGGATAGGGCTGGTTTCAGAGTCTCTGTACATAGGGTTGCTACAGGTCTCTGGAGACTGGACAGTACATAACAACAACAACAAAAACAACATTTATTTATGAATGTAGATGCTAAATGTTCTAAGCAGATTAAAAATATTAAATGAAAGGAAAACACTTTTTCTACAGATTATTTACTTGAAAGGAATGGACAAAACAGAAATTAACTATCTAAAATAGGAGGCATGAAGCATGAAGTTGCTGCTTTGTACACTTTCATGAGTATAGTTCTTATTATGATTGTAAGGGAAATTTTAATTAATCACATATGAGGCTGATAGCTAGAAAAGCCAGGAGGTTTTCTCTGTAATGCCAAAGATTTAGCATTCAAAATGTCTTTCCTAACCAATGATGTTTATTTTGTGCTGAAGCATATATTGCATTAAGAAGACTTGGATGGGAAATAAGCCTGACCTCACTAAAGGTTTATTATATA
>NW_006399860.1:9736070-9737508 GCF_000299155.1 Elephantulus edwardii | reverse complement strand
TACATTTAGTGATTTATTAATCACAAATACTTTCAGCTATGGGTAGGTTCCAACTCAACAGTACACAACAACAACAACTTTTTTAAGAAACACAGACAGTGATTATACACATGAGTCTTATCTGATAGATTGCACAGGAATCAAACACACTACATATAAATATAGAGTAGCTAACACAAAAGAAAGAAATGGTAAAGTAAAAGCACTGATAGAACGTATAAAACAAAGTTCAAGAAGTCAAAGTTGGAAATGTGGAAAGATGTGAATGTAGATTAAAAAAAGAATATTCTCTGTGTTTCTCAAACTGAAACGTGGGGGAGGAAATCAGGCATTGGATGGCAGTGTTGTATGTTAATATAAAAAAAATTCAAAGACATAGAAAACATTAAAAAAAGAAGAGATTCTAAAAAATCACTGTACCAACAATAATAATTTAACATTCATTCATTTCACTAAGGAGCATATGGTCAAGAATTTACACTACTGAATGTTGTTATTAAGTGTCATCGAGTCATAGATGACTGACTCATAGTGACCATACGAACAAAAGAACTGAGCACTGTTAATAGAGTTTCTGGAGGCAAGCATTTTTATTGGTACTAAATAAAGAAATACAATGGGTACTGAAATAATTGTGTAAAATAATTTACCAGGAATTGATTGAATACTTGCTGATATGTTTCAATGAATGAATGAAATATAAAAAATTTAAGTGCTCATTCTTCTGCACCAAAATAATGCAATTAGCTATCTGGCCAACAGATAGAAAACATATATCTGTGTTCTCACTAAAGAATAAAGAAAAAGAATTTTCTTTAAAAAGTGAATCCAACAAAAATTATCGAGAGAAAACTATCTAACATCATTAAGATATCACTCAGGTCAAATTTTGCTGAAGACAATTAAAGTAGCTGCAATCATACATTAACAAGGAACAATTAGAAATCCAAGACCAATTTTGAAAAAGAGATTAATTAAATACTATCTTGGCTAAAAGTTGACAATACCAGAAAAATATTTCCCTGAATTTTGTAACAAATACTGGGCTAATTTCACAGAACAAGAATTCCCAAACACTTATTTACTCATGTGGAATCTGTACAGAAACAAAAAAGTACCTATTCAAACACGACAATGAAACTTGATGGTTTGAAAATAAGAAAAGTGTATATCAAGTCTGTACCCTTCCAATATATTTATTCAATCTATATCATGAGGAAATATTCAGAGAAACTAAGGTATAGGAATAAAAAGTAAAGCATCAGGACTAAAGGAAGACTCATTAACAGGCCACTATTTGAAGACTACATAACCTTCCTTACAGAAAATGAAGAGGGATTAAAGTTCTTCTTTTTTCTTTTTCTTTTCTTTCATTTTTTTTTTAATTACTATTACTAATTTTCAAGCCTGGAAGCAGGAGCGGCATCTGCTTCCAAAA
>NW_006399860.1:9731930-9734550 GCF_000299155.1 Elephantulus edwardii | reverse complement strand
TCTATCTTTCTCTTGTGAAGGAGCTGGTAGATTTGAACCACAAGATATTCACTGTCTTTGGGATAACAGCACATCCTTTAATTTGCTGAAGGGCTGGCATGGTACTTTAAATACTAAGGTATATCTGAGCCTCCTTGGAGCAAGGATTCTTGGGCTTCGTCTGACATATTTTGGGCATGTTGCAAAGGAGGGACAGGTCCTTGGATAGGGACATCATGCTTGGGAGGGTGGAAGGATGGCGAAAGAAGGGAAGACCCTCTATGAGATGGGTTGATTCAGTGACTGGGGTAATCGGGATGGGTGTGTTAGGGGCAG
This sequence comes from Elephantulus edwardii, assembly GCF_000299155.1. Classification (NCBI taxonomy): domain Eukaryota; kingdom Metazoa; phylum Chordata; class Mammalia; order Macroscelidea; family Macroscelididae; genus Elephantulus; species Elephantulus edwardii. The sequence goes on along the minus strand of NW_006399860.1, from coordinate 9,734,235 downwards.
TGCGATTGGCACAGGATAGAGCAGGGTTTAGGTAGCTGTAAGTCGCAAACGACTCGATAACAACAACAACAACAGTATCTGAGCCAAACTCTGGCATCTTCAGTTGCTTCATATACCTAAGTGAAAAAAATTAATAAAGAAATCTGAAGAATTGATGTTTTTAATTTTATCAACTATTGAATATTTTACAGACTTCTAAAAGAATAAACAAAACTATTGGGGGAATTGTAGAAAGAATTTTCCTTTAAATTAAAGGAAGTGACTTCGTCTCACAAATTTTTGGCATGTTATTGGGTGAGACCAATCCCTGAAAGCAGACACCACACTTAGTAGAAAATCAGTGAAACAGAAAAAGACCTTTAAGGAGGGTGAATTGACAAACTGAGTGCAATAAGTGGCTCAAGCATGACAGAGATTGTGAGTATGATGCAAGATTGGCAAATATTTTTTTCTATTGTACATAAAGTCACTATAAAGCTAAGCTGGCTTGAGAACACCTCAGAACAGTATATTCACAGGAAATCTGCATAGTGAATAAGGAAGATTGAACAGTTAACACCTGTAGATTATGGAGTGATGAAAAACTATTAAATATACCTGGATTTCCAGAAGAAAAAACAGCAATGATGAAATACTCTTCAGAAATGAGAATGAGACTTTGTCTCACTTTTATGGGACTTCTTGTCCAGACAGATAAGTTCTTGGAGAAGGACACTGTGCTCAGTAAAGTAAAGGCTCAGGGATGTGGGCAGAGGAGAAGATATATCAAAGAGATATATTTGTATAGTGGCTGCAACAATGGCTCAAATATGTCAAGAGATGTCATGAAAATACAGACAGACATCTTCTACTGTGATCCCTTAATTCTGTTGCATATAGATCCCCTGTGAATCAGAACCTACTCAATATAACATAAAAAGATTATCACTTAAAAAATACATTTTAAGAGAACTTTCAGACTAAGACTTGGAAGATCTGGTGATCTAGCTTTATAATATCTGCTAATTAGAACTCTATGGATGACAACTAAACACTCAAACTCACTGCTATTGAGTTGGAATTATCTCATAGTTGACTTTTTATTGGATTTTTGAGGTTGTAAATTGCACAGGAGGTGCCTACCCCATTTTTTCTCCACTGGGTGAAAGATAATAGTTGAGTAATGGACTGGTTGTCCTTGGATGATAATAAATTATTGGATGATTAAAAAAAGATACACTGACATATTTCTCTACACATTGAAATGGAGGAAACAAATATACAGTACTGAATTTTCTTGTGAGAATTCAATTAATATTATCATATGTACATAATAGGTCATATGACAATGGAACTCTTGTCACTTATGAGAAATTTGAGCACAATTGCAGCAAGCAAAAAGAATTATCAACTATTCAATCAGAAACAACTATAAACTTCAAAATGCAAGTAGTCTTACATCTCAGAAATACCATTTGGCAGTTTGATTAACTGAGGAAGTTACTAGGGTTATTTTAACTCGCAGTTATTTATCGATAAAATACAAAAAATGACGTTTGCTTTTTAGTTCTCTTTTCATATATTATATGCTAGTCTTTTACACTTCATTGTGCAAATTGGCTTCGAAAAATACCTTTTTAAAATGTCCAAGGCAAAGTTTTCACAGTGAGGACTAAGTGTGGCCCAAAAACAGTGTATTTAATGGATTCAAATGTTTGTGAAAGCTGGACAATAAAAAAGACTAAAGAAAAATTGGAACTTTATGATTGTAGTGTGGTGAAAAAGACTAAACTTCCAAATAAGGTATGTTTTTGTAAAGGAAGTACAAGAATAGAAATGACTTCCTTTTCCTAATTTTAGACATGTTATTGAGAATATACTTTCTACTTCCTTGAAAAGTACTTCTTGGTTGGTAAGGTAGAAGGCACGTGAAAAAGTTCAGTACACTCAAACAGATGAACTGATACAGTGACTGAAACAATGGGCTCAAGCGTGATGATGAACTAAGCAAGAATTCATTCTGTTATGCATGCAGTTATTACTTGTCAAAACAAGCTTAACAGTATTTAATCCAGCAAATAATTAACCTATTGTTGTGGTATACCATAGAGTTAAGATATTTTTGTTTTAATACAATATTTGGTAATATACCTGCCTTTGTGTAAGACATTCCATGTCTCTGAACTTTGACAAACTTATAATAAACTCTTTCAAACTATGACAATCCTTTAATTCTTTTTTTATTAATTTAAATGAACATTTACAGAGATTTTGGATTTCCATTTATTCATTGCTGCACTTTTCTCCGCACCCCCCTAACCCCCCC
>NW_006399860.1:9702943-9727488 GCF_000299155.1 Elephantulus edwardii | reverse complement strand
GTTCCATTTCTTTCTTAACAATTTCTAATTTTCCTTCATTCATGGTTCTCACATTCCATGTACCAATCACTAGGGTCTGCTTACAGCTGTTCCTCCTCCCTTGTGTTTCCATACTTGATGGTTCTACCTAGGTTGCCCTTTTTGTTAATCTGAGTGTGTTCTGTTGTGCATAGGGTTTTCAGAGGCCTGCTATTTTAGAAGTGGGTGGCCAATCCTTCTTCCTAGTCTGTCTTAATGTTCAGATTCAGAGGAGTATCTGACAGTGTGTCAGGATGGCCGAGCGGTCTACGGCGCTGCGTTCAGGTCTCAGTCTCCCCTGGAGGCGTGGGTTTGAATCCTACTTCTGACAAGGCAATTTATATTAATTTAATCAAAAAGTTAGAGTCTTTCACAATAGGATTCTATATACTTTCTAGAGCTTTATTTATGAGTTTGCTTCAATAATTTTTAAGTTTTTTACACACACTCATGTACACAGATGCACACATCTAAACTGCTTTATCTTTATTTTCCTTTTTACCACTTATTTAACTATTGTTGTTGTTGTTGATTGCTGTGGAGTTGAGCATCACCCATAGTAACTTGAAGCCTTTCTATAACTATTGTCATTTTTCAGAGTTTCCAGAGGCATGATTTAATTATTAGCTTAATAAAATATTAAAAAAAATAAAACACCTAGTCTTCTTCTAAAACTTTTCAATATTGTACATGCTCTTGAAATATGGTTTTAAGAGTTTGACTTTATAAAATGCTGCTCAAAATCCTCAAATATCATCTTGTTCTCACCCTTTAGTCTCAAATATTTTTCAGCAAGGAAGTTTTAACCTCTCAGCAGCTTGGCTCACATTATTAGTCCAGTAGCATCATAACTACATTAAAATAAAATGGATATAATGTAAAATCATTCAGGGAACTGTCTCATAAATTTATAATGTATAAGAAAATATTCCAGGTGAATTATTAAAACAAACTATTAGCTCTACCATCTCAGTATACAGAGAACAGTTAATAGAACAAAAAGGAAAATGTGTCATTGCTGGACAACTAGTTGAAAATGTATAAATATAATTAGTGGCATAGCAGGCATTAACAGAAAAAAATTCCATGATAAAATATCATAAACCCACAAGTAAGTTATTCACACACAAAAAGTTAAGTTTATTGCAAAAAATTTCAGAAGGTTCTATGTTGCTATTGTTATGTATTTGTTGTTCAGTCAGGTACAATTCACAGCAATCTTGTGAATAATAGATCTAACTGTCCTGTGGCAGCCTCATCATTTCTAATTTACTTGAGCCCAGTGTTACGGTCATTGGGTTGATCCGTCTTGTTGAGGGTCTCTCTTTCTTTCAAGAATGATGTCTTTTTCCAAAGACTGGCCTCTCTTAAAGCATACCTAACATATGTGCGAGAAAAAAATTTCATCATTTTTGTCTCTATGGGGCAAACCAGTTGCATTTCATCTGAGACATACTTTGTTCTTTTGATGGTCTATGGGAGATTCAGTAATCTCCTCCAACACCACAACTCAAAGGCATCATCAGTTCTTCTGCCATCTTTAATAAGTTTCCATCTTTCAGATGCCTAGCAAATAGTTTTAAAAGCCAAGGATTAGATCAGGCATACCTTAGTCTTTGATCTGACATTGTTGCTCTATATAGTACTCTTGAGAGGTTAATGATGGTAGATTTTCCAAATGCTACTCATCTTTTGGTTTTTTGACTGCTGGGACCATGAGTGTTGATTGTAAGCAATCCAAGTAAGATTAAATTTTTAACAACTTTGATCTTTCTCTATCTGATTCTGAGGACTTTTCTCTTTATGTTGAAACATGCTATTACAATCTGTTTCAATTAGATTCATATCAGATTAGCAAGTAAAATAAGGGAGTCAAAAGTGTCCCTAAAGTTTGATCTGTTAAACCACTCTCCATCATTTTTAACATTACTCCTCCTTTTGTTTCTCTGGACCCCAAACTTTCCATCTGTGTGGGGTTGTTTTTATTTTGTTGTTGTTGTTGTTTGTGGGTTTTGGTTTGTTTTGGGGTTTTTTTTTTTTTTTTTTTTTTTTTTTGAGGACTTGGCGATAAGCTAAAAGTCCCTGAGAAGCTCACAGAACTATTGACAATATAGTGATCCAAGCTGACCTAAAGAAAAGGGCTAGAGAGTTTCTAATGCAAACTTCTTTTATCAGAACAGAGGGGCATAGACCACACTCCCAGGTGGTTAGGTGCCATCGAGTCAGGTACAACTTATAATAACTCTATGAACAACTGATCTGAACTTGTCCTATCCTGTGTCATCCTCTGACACTTTCAAACCCATTGTCACAGTCACTGTGTTAACCCGCCTGGTTAATGATCTTTCTCTCTTTCACATCCCCTATACCTTTCCAAGCATGACGTCTCTCTCCAAGGATCGATCTCTCCTCCTAATATGTCCAACGTATGTAAGATGAAGCTTCATCATCTTTGCCTCCAAGGAGCACTCTAGTTAAACCTTCTTCATGACATATCTGTTTGTTCTTTTTCCAGTCCATAAGATTCTTCACCACTCTTCTCCAACACTGCAGTTCAAAGGTGTCAGTTCTTCTTCTGTCATCTTTAGTCACTGTCCAGCTCTCAGATGCATAGGAAGTGACTGAAAACACCATTGCCTGAATCAGGACTCTGACTCCAGATTAGTCAGAGACAGAAAGTAAACTCTACGAGCTGTCACTTGGGACTCAGATATGGAGCCTCTTAAACTGTGAGACATGTTTCAGGTTTGTTTTTGGTGTTTTTTGGGGGGGAGTGTTGTTTTTTTATAGAGACCTTGACCTGTATATTGCTAGTTACTTTGTAGACTGAATATTTGTATTCTTGCTTGTCTGTCAGTATTATAATTAGTGAAGTGCTTGTCTGTCATTTTGCTGTGCTTAAGGGTTACTGTGATGCTGAAAGCTGTGCCACTTGTGTTTCAAATGTCAGAGGAGTTACCTATGGTGGACAGGTTTTTGTGGAGCTCCAGGATTGAGACAGATTAGGAAGAAGGATGGGCTATCCACTTCTGAAATAACAAGTCTCTGAAAACTAAGTACTAAGGAACTAAAGGTGGTGATTTGGATTATGTTTTTTCAGGAGGGCAGTCAGAATTGAGGCAGCTGGATTGTACTGGAAGTATTTTACTAGATGATCAGAAGGTGAGTGAGGGTTAGGATAAAGACAATAGTCTAGGGAAACCAAATTTATACCAGCAGACCCCTGTACCACAGATCACCCCTGACTTTTTTTGTCATTGGGCTTCATATTTAAAAGAATCAATTTTCTCCCCCACATATATAATAATATATATGTAATAATAATTACATATATGAAACTATAGAAACCAGGTACTTCATGTCTCAAGAATTAATACTTCCTCCATTTTAAATAACCAATTTATGATTGGCCTACCCCTATCAAACATTAAGGGAATAATCATGTACCTATTTCTGAAGAATCATCTGTTTGAAAACTTTCATCATCTGCATCCGTAAGCAAAATCTAGTCTGGAGCAAGCCAATAGGTTACAGCAATTAACACTAACTCACAGTATGAAACCTCCTAGTTGGATTGGTTTCTGCTCAATTCATTTCCAAACCTCCAAATTTAAGTCCTAATAAGCACCTACTGTAAACTCAAGAGGTAAACATTTTGTACATTTCAGACTAAATGGTCCCTTTATACAATGTTGGCTCCTGCAACAGCTAAGACAAAAAATCAGGGAACCTCATGACTCCCTTCTGCTTAAGCTAGCAGCTTTTCTTTGGTTATCCATACATCTGTGTCTGCTAGGTCAACAGTTTTGTAGGAACACATCCAAAATCAGCTATTATTTTCATTATTCTACGTCATCTACTTTAATTCATATAGTGGATCCTGGTGGTTACCACGAGCAAACATACTTGTCGTCTCCTTTTAACTTCAAATCCTATAAGGGGGTTCTGATGGGCACCAACATTCCCCTTCCTCAGAATCCAAATAGTTTGTTCCAGTTTTAAAATATCTATACTTTCATTTTCTTTATGCTAGTTTTTCTCTCATAAGTAAATCTGTTCTGTTAAAAGTTTAAGGTGGGCCTACAAATCCATTAAAATCTAAATCTTCCCATAATACTGAGTGTCTCAGTACTGGCCAGGAAATAAGAAGCTGTGCTGCAATCTTAAAGGCAAGCAATTTGAGTCCATCAGCTGTTCTGTAGGAGAAGTATGGGCAATCTCCTCTTCTGTGTTTAAATTGCCTCTGAAAATCCAAATATAAATATTCTCAATTTACTGTAATGTTGTTATGTTCTATCACTCCATTATTATTCACAGCGACCCTATGAACAAATGGCTCTGAACTGTGCCCAGTCCTGAGTCAGCCTCATTGTCTCGGATCATGTGACCCTATTACCACAGTCACTGTGTCAATTCATCTTATCTAGGGTCTTCTATTTCTGTGATGACTCTCTACCCTTCCAAGCATAATGTCTTTCTCCAAGGACTGATCCCTCCTGGCAGCACGCCCAAAACGTATGAAATGGAGTTTCAAAATCCTTGCATCTAAGGAGCAAACTGGTTTTCCCCTCTTCAGCATAGACCTATGTGCCTCTTGAAAGTTGATGGAATTTTGAATGCTCTTCTCTCGCATTTCAACACATAGGCATCAATTCTTCTTCTGTAATCCTTAGTTATTGTCTAGATCTCAGATAAATAGCAAGCAATTGCGAAAACCATGGCCTGGGTCAGGTGCACCTTAGCCTTGAAACTGACATAGAGATCCTTGACAGTAGATTTTCTCGATGCAACTCTTTTGATTTCCTGTACTGGTGTCAAGTGTGTTGGATGTGGATCCAAGCAAGATGAAAGCATTAATAATAATCTCAATCTTCAATCTCAAGAACAGTTTTGAAGCACCGAATGAATAAATACCAGATGAGGTGTAGAATAATATAGAGAATATCATCAATGGAGACAGCAAAAATTCATAACAGAGCAAAGAAAGAAGAAAAGAATAAGAAAGATGTCAGAGGAGACTTGAAAGGAATGAAGAAGTTAAAGAGTTTAACAGAAGATTTCAAAGGACTGATCCTGATGGCAAAACGAATTATTATAATGGAATGTGCAAAATAGCTAAGATAAAAAAAATCAAAGGGAAAGCTGGTGTTCAAGTCTCCATTTGTGCCTTACTTCTCATTTGTTCTGGGTATATTCCAAGTAGTGGCATATCTGGGTCATGTGGAATTTCTATGTTCGGCTTTTAAGGAAGTACCAAACTGCCTTCCAGAATGGTTGTGCCACTTTACAATCTCACCAACAATGTATAAGAGTTTTTTTCTTGCCACATCCTCATTGTGGTTTTGATTTACACCTCTCGTATTGCCAGTACACCAAGTTCATAGCAGCATTATTCACCATCACAAGAACAGATGTCCAGCTACCAATGAATAGATAACAAATTATGGTACATTCACACAATGGAATACTATACAACATGCAGGAGCAATGATTTTGTATATTATTACCTAACTTAGAAGGGACTGGAGAGCATTATGCTGAGTTAACTAACTTAGTCCCACAAGGACAAATATTGTATAACACCATTATAGTAGAAAGAGTATGAGGATCTGGGGGTGGGGAAAAGGAGGGTGAAAGCAGAGGGATGAGGATATGCAGGGGAAGGGGGGATTAAACATGGGGTTGTATAATTTGATGGGTAGGGAATAAGGGAAATTGAAGAATCTGTTCTAGGAAACAATGCATTCAAATTTTGTAAATAAACTAGTATAAAAAAATTAAAGGAAAGAACTCACTTGGCATTTCTCAAGCTGGAGGAACTGAAGAATAAATTCAAGCTGTGAGTCACAATACTTAACAATAATGTAGGCAATATATGGACAATGCAGGAAACGTCAAAAGAATATGGAAGAAATACACAGAGTCACAGTACCAAAAAAGAAGTAGTACATGACCAAGAACTAATAATAATAAAAGAAGAAGCTCAAACTGCTCTGAAGAAATTTGCAAACGATAGGGAGGCACTTGCAACTGATGGAATGCCAGTTGAAATATTTAAACAAACAAATGTAGCCCTGGATGCGCTTACTACGTTGTGCCAAGATATCTGGAAGATGGCTACCTGGCCAATTGACTTCAAGAGATCCGTATTTTTTCCCATACCCCCAAATGGTGACCTTACAGAATGTGGAAATTATCAAACAATGCCACTAACATGACATGCAAGCAAAATCTTAAGAGTATAAAAAAAATAGCTAGACCTGTGTATAGTCAGAGAACTTGAAGAAATACAAGCTGGATTTAGAAGAGGCTTTGCCATTGAGGATATCATTGCTGATGTCAGGTAGATCGTTGCTGAAAGTAGAAAGTACCAGAAAGATGTCTATTTTGTGTTTTCTCAGCTATCCAAAGGCCTTTAACTTTGTAGATCACAACAAATTGTGGCTAATGTTGCAAAGAATGGAAATTTCAGAACACTTGATGCTCATGTGAAACTTATAATTAGACCAGGAAACTTTTGTCTAAACAGAGAAAAGAAACAGTGCATGGTTCAAAATCAAGAAAGAAGTGTGTCAGGGATGCATGATTTCTCTCTACCTTTTCAATCTATATGCCGGATAGATCACTGGGGAGGCTGGATTTTATGAAGAAGCATGTGATATCAAAATTGGAGGAAGATTCATCAACAATCTGTTATATAGATGACACAATCTCACTCACCAAAACTGAGCAGGACTTGAAGGACTTGCTGCAGAAAGTAACCCCCCCCCCCAAAAAAAAAAGACAACCTTCAATATGAATTGCATCTCCACTTCAAAAATCAGTGATCATCATCATCACTGGGCCAAAAGGCATCCTTTCTTCAAAGAACAAGATGAGACTGATCTTTCCACTAGAATAAACACCTGCATTCTGATAATAAATTATACTTTTACCAAGCTTATCTCCAGGTCAAATTGTCCCTTTTACTACATCCAATTGGGTATGATTTCTCTCTTCTATAATATGCAATATTACCATTTAAAAAATTTTTTTTTCATTTTATACTGGTTAACTTACAAAGTTGATATATATTGCTTTCCCCCCCCCCACAGGATCTTTCCCATTTCCTTTACCCATCATTCCATCCACCCATAAAATTTTGCCACCCTATGATTACTCTTCTGCACCCCTCTGCCATCTTTATATCCTCATTTACCTTTTACTAGTTATCTACTTCTACAATAATGGTCTTGTACAGTGTTTGTCCTTATGGGACTGAGTTAGTTCACTTAGCATTATGCTTTCCAATTCCTCCCAAGTTAGGTAATAATCTTCAAAATCATTGCTTCTACATGCTGTATAATATTGCATTGTATGAATGTACCATAATTTCTCAATCCATTCCATTGTGATCGGACATTTGGGTTGTTTCCACATCCTTGTGAAGGTGAAGAACACTGCTATGAACATTGGTGGACAAATCTCTATTTGTGTCTCAGTTCTAATTTTGTTGGAGTATATTCCAAGCAGTAAAATAGCTGGGTCATATGGGATTTCTATATTCAGCTTTTTGAAGAAATGCCAAACTATCTTCTAGAATGGTTGTATCATTTTACAATTCCACCAACAGTGTATAAGAGTTTCTATCTCTCCACATCATGTTAAACTTTGCCACTGCTACTGGGGTGAGATGGTATCTCATTGTGGTTTTATAATCTATCATAGCTTTCCACCATCTAATAGTAAGAAGATGAGATGTAATCTTGAATGTTTGTTTGAATCCACCCACTACTCTGAGGGGGGGAAAATGGGCAAGCTCTTCACATGTCATTTACTGCCTCTGACAATATGCTGGAGGGTCAAATATGAGTCATTTCTGACTTGATGGCATACAATAACAAAAACAGAATCCATTTTTATAATATACCTTAATATTATAATAAAGAAGAAATACAAATGTAGCATCATTACTCACCAGGTACATCTAAATTAAAACAAAAACATGAATGCATTTTATTTTAAATTATTAAATATTTCTTGACCTTGGTTTTCTTATCACTGACATTTAGCTGGAAAATATTATTAGGTTGGGCCCTGAGTCTCTCTTAAGGTAACAAAATAACATTACATTTCCTCCACTGAATGACCCATGTACTTACGCATTTACCCTCGGCTGTTATTTCTCCTTCATCTCATCTATCATTTCTTTTTCACACTGGAAAGGGACATCATGTTCCACTGCTGTGTCATTCTAAATAGCAGGCAAAAAACCCAATCTGTCAAGTGTTTCATTTTACTACGTTCCTTTTCATGTTGAGTAGGGTTGCATAGGTACAACATGTACGGGATAGCTTGATCACTAGAAAAGATGGCAATATTGATGGTTAAATCTAGTTTTGCAAGATGGCATGAAAGTATAATTCATCTTATTTAGATTCTTGGGTTTCTTTTCTACATGTGTAAAGGTATTGTTACAGTTATTTGATCAAGAATCCTTCCTGCTTCTGGAAACCATAGCTGCATCTCTGGACCTGGGACCTGCAGTATCTGGCCAGAAGAAAACAGTTTCAGGTGAGATGGGCAAGAATTGCAAAATAACATCAGATTCTTCCCCTAGTCACTCTTCTCCATATATCTCTGCGAAATGAAGGAGTCTGTCCAGTGTGAGCTCTTTTTTTCTCTCCTGATGTTTGGTGTGAGAACACACTCTTGAAGGCATATGCTCTAGCTCTTCATACCATTATTTCCTCCCTCCGCCCCCATTTGGGTAACAAATGTTTCATTTGCCCTTTACAATTCTCTGTCAGATCATTACTCTGAGGATTGTAAGCACCATGATATGTACATTCAATACGATGTTTCTTGGTTCATTGGTGCATCCTGTAGGCTGTAAAATGTTTTTCTTGGTCTGAGTAAGTACAACTTGCTGGCTTAAACTGGTAAAGTACTTTGTTCTAACTCTGTAATAGTATTTTTGGCACTTGCATATTGCAGGATATATGATACACAATTCAGAGTAAGTATCAATGCTTGTAAACCTATTAGGACTAATATGTAGCCACCTAGTGCCGTTGGTGCCTTTGGTCTTTCCTAACCAATTTCACAACTTTATGTAGGGCCTTCTCCCTGGGCATATGTCCTATATGCATCTGGACCTTCTTCTGGGCAAGCAGAGTAATCCTGATTGGCATTTTGTGCCTCGGAGGGAAAAAGAAGAGTATGTCTAGTTTTAGCCCCTCTCTGCATTGCTACAGCACCTTAATAACGATTCCTTTCATGTACTCAATTGACCGCCTCATAGAAGTGTAACAGCATGTCCACCCACTGATTTTAATCATTCTCTGATTCCAGAAGACAGGGGTGTTTTTGTTTCGTTTTGGCGTTTTGCGGGTTTTTTAAAAAAAATTTTAATAGCCATTGTTGTTGTTGTTGTGTGTCATGGAGTTGCCTGCAACTCACAGCGACCCTATGTACAACAGCCCTAAATTCTGCTTAATCCTATGCCAACCTCACTGTCTCCGACACACCCACCCCAGTTACCCCAGTCACTGAATCAATCCACCTTATAGAGGGTCTTCCCCTCCTGCGCTGTCCCTCCACTCTACCAAGCATTACATCCTTCCCAAGGACTGGTACCTCTTTGCAACATGTCCAAAGTATGTCAGACTAAGCTTCAGAATCCTTGCCTCCACACTCAGCCTGGTTTAACCCTGTCTAGGATGAACCTGTTCATTTTTTAGCAGTCCATGGTATATTCCGTACTCTTTTCCAACACCACAGTTCAAAGGCATCAATTATCGTTCTATCCTTCCTAGTCATTGTTCAGCTCTCTGACTCATAGCAAGTGATTGGAAAGACCATGGCCTGTATCAGATGCATCTTAGTCTCCATAGTGACACCATTGCTCTTCAGTATTTTAGATAGGTCCCTAACAGCAGACTTTTCCATCGCAATGTGTCTTTTAATTTCCTGGCTGCTGGTGCCTAAGAAAATATTCTATTGTGCATTCTAAATTCTTAGAGTGCTTCTCATAGATCCATGTCCCACACTAGTGTCCAGTTTTCCATTGCCCTTTTGCCTGACCATATGGCTAAGCCATTAGTTGCTGCACATGAGTCAGTAAACATTGAAACATATGAACTCTCACCATTACCCAGTTCCTCAGTCACTGCTAGGAAGACAACATGCAGTTCAGCTCATTGTGCTGATCTGCTCTTGCCTTAATCCAAATTTCCCCATATGTTTGTCTTAATGTGATAGCTTTTCATATCAAATGTTGTTTACATACCCTTAAACTGCGATTCATGAACCAAATACTCTTCTGCTGCTCAACATGTAAGTGTTCATTGGGCACTGTCCATGTAGTCATGGCCTCCGGCAGCTTCTTTGGAGTTTCCAGGATAGGACCAATGGAATAAAGAATATGTGGAGTGCCTCCCTGATTTCCCCCAATGACTTGTTCCTGTGTGAACCATTTCCACTTTATCACAGAACTATTTTGGGCCCTTCTTTGTTTATTACTGTTTGTTCAACATCACCCAGGACATGATTGTTATTTCAAGTCTAATAAAAATATTTCATCTTTTTGTAATTGAAGCTGTATTAATCAATGCCCAATAAAAGGTGAGGAATTTTCTTTCAAATAGCATGTGTTGTACAGCAGCATCAGGAAACTTCCTAATCCAGAATCTCAAAAGTCTCCACAGGGCAGCCTTCTTAAATTTCTACCATAACCCTCAATCTGCGTAAGCATACTTGGCAGATACATGGACAATCATCTAACTATGGGTTTTTTTGCAATTCTTCTCTGTTTTTTACTTGTTTCTCTTGTCAATCAGGTCATCCCATCAGCATGTTAAACTCATTCTATTGCCTCTCACTTTATAATAAATTGATAAAAAATAGCAACAACAAAAAGAATCATCTCCCAATGTGGATCATAAGGGCTAAGGGAAAAGGAGAGTGAGACCACTTTCTGTAATTTATCCACAGCTTGCTGTTTCTCTGGCTACCATTCAAACATAATTTTCTTTCTTGTAACTTCCTGATTAGGTGCTAACAATATTCTAAGACACTGAATGTGAGTTCTCCAAAATCCAAATAGACTAATCAAACTTTGGGCCTTCCATTTAATCTTGGGTGTAGGTAATAATAACAACTTATCCTTGAATACCTATGGAATCAGGGGTAGCTCCTGCCCAGGTTATTACCAAGAATTTTACTGTTTAGATAAGATCCTGGATTTTGGCTGAATTTATCAATCCATTTCTGTTGGTCGTATCAACAACCACAGTTTGGAAATCATCTCCAGCCTGTTACTCAGTGACTAATTTTAACATGATATAATCAGTGTAAAGTAAAATCACACCGGAATCTGGTCCAAGTCTCTTCCAACTGGTCTATGACAATAGGTGGATAAATTCAAATAACACTGTGGTAATTTTAAATAATCCTGTGGTGAAGGTAAGGTGAGATCTTATGTGAAAACAAACAGTAGTTAGATGTTTTCTGAGAGTGACATAGAGTAAAAAGCATTTGTAAACTCTATCACTGAGTAACAATCTCTTTTGGTATACTGCATTTTCTCATTGATAATATATCTGGGACCACTGAAGTCACAGGTGGCTCTACTTTATTCAGGCCTCCATCCTGAACTTGCCACCTTGCTGTAGAAACAGGGAATCAAGCAGAGGCCTCCACTGCCTGGCTTTTCCAGCTAAAATCATTTTGGGGCCCAAGGCCACAAGAAACAAAAATTATGCACCGCTCCTAGAGGACACATCACTCCCTCCTGGGAAACTATCCTCTTGCATCATATTAACCCACAAGAAGTCAATCCTGGAGTTGAAGTTCAAGACAAAGGAATTTTTCTCAGAACTTTCTAAGAAAAGAAGCAGTCCTTGTTGCTTGTACCTGACAGTTGTACTTAGAGACTTTTAAACTGAAGAGATACTAGCCGCATCATAAGAGACTGGTAGCAGCATGAAGTGTTCAGAATCACAGAAATCCTGATGGCTTGAGACTTAAGCCATCATATCAAGGGCTGGTCAAGGGGAAAGTGGTATTGAATGGTATAGGTGGAAATAAGAAAGGTTGCTGGTGGAGTAGGGAAAGGGGTGGGTCAAAATACACTTGGCAAGGGGGAGTAGCAACATTGAATCTATTGGTCATTTTTCTAATTGGGTTAATATCTTTCATCTGCTCTTTTCTGTAAAATGCTTGTCTGTGAGATACTATTATTAAAAAAAAGACCCAAACAAACAATCACAAATTAATACAGACTAGAAAGAAGAATTGGCCATCCACTTCTGAAATAACAGGTCTTTGAAAACCCTGTGTACAAAAAAAGCACACTTAGACTAGCAGAAATGACAATTGAGACGGAGATCCCAGATATGGAAACAAAAAGGAGGAACAGCTGTAAACAGACTCTAGTGATAGGAATATGGAATGTGAGAAGCATGAATACAGGAAAATTGGACATTGTTAATAAAGAAATGGAATGCATGGATATTGACATACTAGGTATTGGCAAAATGAGATGGCTTGGCATAGGTCATTTCGAATCAGATAATCATATGATTGACTATGCCAGAGATGAAAAGGTGAGGGAAAAATGGGGTTGGTTTCATAATTCAAAAGGTCCTTTCTAGATCCATCATGAAATACAATGTGGAGAGTGACAGGATAATGTCCATACACATACAAGGAAGTCTGGTGACTATCACTATCATTCAAATATATGCATTGTAAACTAGAGCCAAAGTGGAGGAAATGGAAGATTTCTACCAATGTTTGCAGTCAGAAATTAATCTAACATGCAATCAAGATGCATTGATAATAATGGGCGACTGGAACGCAAAAGCTGGGAACAGGGAAGAAGGATCAGTAGCTGGAAAACATGTACGTGGTGTTAGAAATGAGGGTGGAGATAATGATAGAATTCTGCACATTCAATGATTTATTCATTTCAAATGCCTTTTATTATAAGAAACAAAAATGCAGGCTATACACATGGATTTTACCTGTTAGTACTCATAGGAAACAAATCAATTACAGTTGTGGAAAGAATTGCTGGAGAAGCTCAATATCAGCTGTGAAAATCAGGCCAGGTGCTGATTGGAGGACAGACCACTAACTACTCATATACAAGTTAAAGCTGAAGTTGAAGAAAATGAAATCCACGAGAATAAAAATTTGACCTTAGGTCTATTCCACTAGAATTTCAAAACCATCTCAGGAACAGGTTTGAGGCCTTGAACACCAATAAGAGTAGAGTAAATGAGCTGTGGGAGGATATCAAGAATATTGTCCATGAAGAATGAAAAAGATCATTACAAAGGCTGAAGAGGAAAGATTTAGATGGATGTTAGATGAGACTCTGAATATTATATTAGAGTGCCAAGAAGCCAAAGCTAAAACAAGAAATTAAAGAGCTGAAGAGATCATTTCAAAGGGCAGCTTGAGATGAGAAAACAAGATATTATTATGAAATGTGCAAAGAGCTGGAGGCAGAAAATCAAAAGGGCCAAACTTACTCAGCATTTCTTAAGCTGAAGGAATTGAAAAAATAATTCAAGCCATGGGTGACAATACGTAAGGATGCTTTGGGCAGAGTATTAAATGATTGAAAAAGCATTACAAGAAAATGGAAGGAGTATACAGAGTCACTGTACCAGAAGGAATTGGCTGACACAGAAAAAAATATGAAATAACCTATGAGCAAGAGCCTGTGGTGATAGAGGAAGTTCAAGTTGCTCTGAAAGAATTGGCAAAAAACAAGGCTCCAGGAGTTGATGGCAACAATTTACATATTTCACTAAAAAGACGCTGCCCTGGATGTGCTCACTAAGTTGTGCCAAGAAATCTGGAGGTCAGCCACTTGGACAACTGACTGGAAAAGACTGATATTTGTTCCCATTCCAAAGAAAGGTGACCCAACAGAGTGTGGAAATTATAAAAAAGATATTATTAATATCTAACAATATCATTAATATCACATGCTAGCAAGATTCTGCTGAAAATTATCCTAAACTGCCTGGAGCAACATGTCAACAGAACTGCCAGATGTGCAGGCCGGGTTTAGAAGAGTGTAACGTATTAGAGATATTATTGCTAATGTTAGATGAATCTTGGTAGAAAGCAGAGAGTACCAGAGGAATGTCTACCTGAGCTTCATTAACTATGCAAAGGCTTTTGATTGTGTGCATCACAAAAAGCTGTGGTTGACTCTGAGAAGAATGACAGTCCCAGAGTATTTGATTGTGCTTATGGGAAACCTATACTTGGACCAAGAGGCAGTCTTCAGAAGAGGGTAAGGAGACATTGGATGTTTCAAAATCGGGAAGAGGGTCCATCAGGGATGTATTGTCTCTATACCTTTTCAATCTGTATTTAAAACTAATCTTCCAGGATGCTGGGCTGTACGAGGAGGAATGTGGCATCAGGATTGGTTGAAGATTCATCAACAACCAGCATTATGTAGATGACACAACCCTGCTTGCTGAAATGGAGGAGAACATGAAGCACTTGCTGCAGAAGGTCAAGGACTGTAGCCTTCAATACAGATTGAAGCTCAACATCAAGAAAACAAAGATTCCCACCACTGGGCCAATTGGCAGCATCAGTATAGATGGTAAAGAGATTGAGACAGTTAACAGTTTTAGTTTGCTTGGCTCCATATTCAACAGTCTTGGTATGAGCAGCCAGGAAATCAAGAGATGAATTGGGAAATTTATCTTTGAGAGACCTCTCCAGAGTACTGAAGAACAACGATGTTAGGCTGGAGACTAGGTGTGCCTAATCTGGGCTATAGTCTTCACAATTGCATGCTTTGCATTGAAGAGCTGGACAGTGACTAGGGATGATAGAAAGAGAATTGATGCCTTTGAGCTGTCGTGCTGCAGAAGAGTGTTGAATATACCATGGCCTGCTAGAAGAACAAACGGGTTTGTTCTAGAGAGGGTGAAGCTGGGCTGCTCCTTGGAGTCAAGGATTCTGAAGTTTTGTCTGACATACTTGGACATGTTGCAAAGAGTAACCAGCCCTTGGAGAGGGACATCATGTTTGGGAGAGTGAAGGGACAGCACAGGAGAGGAAGACCCTCAATGTGATGGTTCGATTCAGTGATTGGGATAATGGGAGAAGATGTGTTGGAGACAATGAGGTTGGCACAGGATAGAGCAGGGTTTAGGGCTCTTTTATGAATCACGAACAACTCGACAGCATATAACAGCAACAACAAAAAGAGTGTACTGTTGGAGAAGGAAATAATGGACGGGTGGAGAGACATTACAGGAGAGGAAGACCTTAGATGAGATGAATTGACGCAGTAACTAGGGTAATGGAAGTAGATGTGTCAGAGGCTGTGAGACTGTCTCAGGATCACTGTGGATTATAGTGCATAGGGATTTGTGTCTAGAAGCCGCACAAGGGTTTCTTTTCCACTCCCAGCTCATTTTACCTGCATATGCATATTTGCGGTCTTAGGTCTTAGGTCCCTTCTGGGATTTGGACTAGAATAGCCTGGTCCCAACACCTCTTCAGTCTATATATTAATCCTAGCTGAGCTGCTTCTCTAAGTGATTCTAAGTGGGCCTACTTATCATTATCTACATCATGATTGGGATAAATAGAACAAACTTGTTTAGGCATTCTCAGGGTTGATGGAACAATGGGAGCCTTCTACCCAATCTCCTACAGTGCTGCTTTAGGACCTTTGTTTCAACTCTATTAAGGCCCACTATATTGATCCAATTTCAGCATTATCATAAAAATATATCCATCCTGATAGCGTAAATATTTTGCACATACTTTCCTTGTATTTAGCTATGAATTATTCAATATCCTTTGTATTCCTAAAACACAAAGAAGACATAACTAGGCACAATTTGAGATGCTGTTGACCTGACAGTATCTCAAATTGTGCCTAGTTCTCTGGTAACAATGATAAACAAAGTGTCCATGTTAGAGGGTCTCTCTTGATTATAATTTTTGTCATTGCCTCTCTAAAGAATATATTCATTGAGTGAATGACCTCAGTGCCATTCCAACTTGGCTTGCTTAAGTAGAATATCAACAACTTGCTCTGAGGTGTCCTATGTATTGTTTAGAAAGGGAAATGAGCAGTATTCTTTTGAAAGATAAACGAACTTAATCACATATTCCCCCCCCCCCAGTATTAAGCTCAATCAATATCAACCCCATTCCAATATAAACCCCTCTGGTTTAGCTTCTTGTGTAACTGACTCTTGAAATATTTTTGTTCCTGCTCTATAGAAGATTGTGGGTCTTGCATTAACCCAAACACACTCTTCAATTCTTTAGTATTCAGAATCACAGATGTTGCCCTTCATTTTTTACTATTACAATTAATTATTGTTCCTTAGGGAACTGTAAGGCATACTTTCTGGTTACAGTAGTTTCTTGATTCTGCCCCTCTGCCTTCTAGAGTATCTTTTTGGTGACCACAGGTCAGATTGGGTGTTTCCACATGACTTTTCCTTTCCAGTTAGGCGCTGAGTTTAAGGGGCGTTAACTCTGTCCTGGTAGGACTTAGTTCAGGGCTGACATTAGCTACCTAATTTCTACACTCTTTTTCCTGACATTTAGAAAACAAGGAATTGTACCTTTCACTCTTTCCTTATCCCTCTGTATTTTCCCATGCAACCAATTAGACCACTCCTCACAGGTTAAGTTTATTTACTTCATATCCCATTAATAGCTTTTGCCTTGGCTAACTGATTGAAACAGTAGCTATATTGACCCAGGGATGTTCTTTGTCTCAAGCAGGAATCAGAGGTTTCTCATTCTGTTTACCACACCACCACCCCCTTCCTCAAAGCTACATCCACTAAAAAAGCTACATTCATCCACTAAAGTGAGTGGATCTTTTGCAGCAAATCCCACCATTCTGATAGTAATTGCTGTTACAACCCATTACAATAAAATTAATATCAGATTAGCTGCTACTAAAACAAGGAAGACAAAAATGTCCCCTAAAGTTGATTCTGTTAAAGTATTCTATCATTTTCAACATTAACTATTCCTTCTGCTTCTCCTGACCCCAAACCTCCTGTCTGTGTATTTTTGGACTAGGCAATTTACTAGAAGGTCCAGAGAAGCTCACATAGCGATTAATGGTGTAGCTATTACAGATGAGCCAAGGTAAAAAAAGGTCAGAGAATTCCTGATGCAAACTTCTTTCATCACAGCACAAGGGCACAGACTATGCCCCCAGGGGAAATAAAGGTGGCTATTTGGGCCAGGCCTTTATAGCAGGTCTGACAGAGTTGAGACAGCTGGATAAGACTAGGAGCATTGTCCCAGAGAGCAGAAGAGAGTGAAGGCAAGGTCAAAGACAATAGTCTAGAGAAGCCCAATTTTGAACAACAGATTCACTACGTTATATGAAACCATATTGAAGGATGTAGTCTGATTTTTGTGCAGCAAAAGTTTTTAATTCACCTTGCTTTCAGCGAGCAAGATTATTTGGTCTGCACCACACGTTTTGATGAGTCTCTAAAATGATAACACATTGTTCTTTATAACGTCCATCTTTCAAAAATTTGCTCGGCAAACAGAGTGTGAATATTAAGATATTAAAATGTAAAATAAAATTGTTTTGTAATATCTAAATCTACTCAGATAATGAAAATCACAAAAATTTTTCATGTGGCAATAGAGAAAATAGGACAAAAGACACTCACTAACTCAAACATCCTGAATTATCATACAGTTTTGCTTTAACAACCTTTCATTACCCATGGCCTTTTATAGAAATTGTAGACCATCATTCTGAGTCAGTTTAATGAAGTAATTTTCAAATGTGGAGTTTTATCTTATGATTATCAACGAAATAATTTTCAAATGTGGAGTTTTATCATATGAATATCAACGAATATATATGTAAATAATCATGAGTAATTTGTATTTCCTCTTGCTGGTTTTTACCTTCTCAATACTTCTTTGTTTATTATCTGAGTTTTAATTTCCTTCTTCTATGGCAAATAGCCTTGGTTATGAGGGACACACTTTTTAATTTTATTACTTTCTGGGAAAAAAGTGTCTTAAATTTAGATACTAAGCCACCATACCAAATATTCTGCAGAGTATCTGTTGTTGTCAGGTTCCACTGAGTCATGTACAACTCGTAGTGGCACAATGAACAATAGATTTAAACCCTGTCCTATGTTATGTTATCCTTATTATTTCTAACATGCCTGAGCCCACTGCTGCTGTAGCTGTATCAATCCATCTGGTTGAGGGTCTTCCTCTCTTTTAATGACCCTCTACCTTTCCATACAAGATGTCCCTCACCAAGAAATAGCCTTTCCTAACAACATGCATAACATGTATGAGATGAACCTATGCCATATCTGCCTCCTAAGAACACTCACTGGACATTCTCTGAGATACAGCTAGCTATTGGTTTGTTTAGGTTTTTTTTCGGTTTTGGTGGGTTTTTTTTTTTTTTGCATGCCATGAGATATTAAATATTCCTATTCAACAGTACAGCTCAAAAGCATCAATTCTTCTTGTATCCTTTTTATTAATGTTCCAATTTTCAGATGTATAGCAAGTGATTGAAAAGACCATGGCCTGAATCAGGCACACCTTAGTCTTCAAAATACTATCATTGCTCCTCAATCATTTGGAGAGGGGTCCCCAACTGCAGACATTTCCAAGGGAATACATCTGGTCTCCTGTCTGCTAACCAAGGATCTTGATTGTGGTTTCAAGTAAGAAGAAGGTGTTGACAATTTCAATATTTTTATCTATCTAAATCTCTATCTATCTATCTATCATCTATCTATCTATCAATCTATCTATCATCTATCTCTATCGTGATGTTTTCTACTCATCTCATGGTAAAAGTTTTCTTGATATTGAGTTATAATCCATTTTGAAGGCTGTACTTTTTGATCTTCTACAACAAACACTTCAAGTTCTTTTTATATTCAGCAACTAAGTTTTTGTCATCTACATAGCACAAGTTGTTGATAAACCAAATTTGATCATACAGCATGTTCTTATTCATGCTCTCCAGCTTCTTGAATTATTTGCTTAGTATACAGATTGACTCTATAAAGAGAGAGGATACACCCTGACACACACCTTTCTTAATTTTAAATCAGGTGCGACTGCAACCTTTAGTATGTATTGAAGGTCAGAATCAAGAAAACAAAGATTCTTACCACTGGGCCTATTGGCAGCATTACGATAGATAGTGAAGAGATTGTGATTGTTAATAGCTTTAGTTTGCTTGGCTCCATAGTCAGTACTCTTGGTACCAACAGCCAGGAAATCAAGAGAAAATTGCATTGGGAAAATCAGCTGTAAGTGACTTCTCTAGAGTACTGAGGAACAATGATATTAGTCTAGAGAGTAAGGTGTGACTACTCCAGGCCATAGTCTTCCTAATTGCTTGCTATGTGTTAGAGAGCTGACAATGATTAGGGATGATAAAAAGAAAATTGACACCTTTGAGCTGTGGTGCTGGAGAATGATATTGAATATACAGTGGACTGTCAGGAGAACAAACAGGTTTGTCCCAGAGAAGGTAAAAGAGGCTGTTCCTTGGAGGCAAGGATTGTGAGGTTTTCTCTGACATACTTTGGACATGCTGTGAGGAGGGAGCAGTCCTTGGAGAGGACCATTATGCTTGGAAGGTGGAGGGACAGAGAAAGAGAGGAAGACCATCAATGAGATGTTTTGATTAGTGACTGGGGTAACAAGGGTAGGTGTGTCAGAGACAGTAAAATTGGCATGGAATAGAGCAGGTTTCAGGGCAATTGTACATAGGGTCACTATGAATTGCAAACAACTCGAGAGCACATAACAAAAACAATAACAACATCAATATTTGCTTGCTCTGTTTACACAATAGCCTTGTGGTCTAGATCTAGGTTTCACAGGAGTACAATGAAGTGTTCTGTGATGCCCAGTCTTCTCAATGTTAGCCATAATTTGTTATGACTCACATAGTCAAATGTCTTTGCATAGTCAATAAAGTACAAATAGAAAATCTATTGGTATTTTCTGCTTTCAGCCAGGATCCACTCAATATTAGCAATGATGTCCCTGTTGCCATGTCCTCTTCTATATCCAGTTTGAACTTCTGACACTTCTCTACTTAATGTTCTAAATGTTTTTGTATGAACTTCAGCAATATTTTGCTTCTACTTGGTATTAATGATATTCTTTGATAATTTCCACATTTTGTTAGATCACCTTTATTAAAATAGGATCAAATATGAATCACTTCCAGGCAATTGACCAGACAGTATTCTTCAAATTTCCTGACATAGACTGGTGGGCACATTTAGTTCTGCATCTGTTAGTTGAAATTTGGCAATTAGCAACCCATCAATTCCTTGGACTTAATTTTTTTGCCAGTGTCTTCAGTGCAGCTTGTAATTCTTCCTTCATTACTATACATCCTTGATCCGTATGATACTTGCTAAAATATTTCATTGACAGCCAATTATTTCTGTTACAGTCACACTGTGTATTCACTTGTTGTTGTTATTGTGTACTGTAGAGTTGGAACTGACCTATAGTTTCCCCTGGGTTTTCAGAGGCAGTTAATCACATGGGAGGATATTGCCTATCCTTATCCTGCAGAACAGCTGGTGGCCTCAAACCACAAGTCTTAGGCATTGCGGCGTAGCTTCTTCTACTAGGCCACCAGACCTTCCCTTACTCTTCTTTTAATGCTTCCTGGATCATTCAAGATTTTGTCTATAGAATCTTTCAATATTGAATTAACTTGAGACTTAAACTTGTTTTTCAACTTGAGAAATTCGGAGTAAGTTCTTCACTTTTTATTCTTTGTGCAGTCGGTTATGATACTTTGCTTTGCATTATCAAGCTTCTCTTTGACATCTTCAGTTTAGCTCTGTTACTTTAGTATCTCTTCATTTTGGCTTCTCAATGCACTCGTTCAATTTTCAGAGTCTTTTCTGACATCCATTTTGGTTTTGTTTTGGCTTAGTTTTGGTTTTTATTTAGTTTTGGTTTTTGTTTTCCCCTTTGTCTTTGCACTGATCTTTTACTCTCTTTATTCTTGATATGACCCTTAATGTTATCCACAACTCACCTTCGCACAACTAACAGAATATCTAGGGCTGTACATTATGGCAATCCATAGACTGTGCCCCTCAGGAAGTTGGAATCTACAAACAGTTACACGGGAATAAAGATGGGAAGATCCTTATGATTTACAGCCTCAGAGAGCTGATGGAGGTTTTGTGTATTTTGTGTTGTTGTGGGTTAGTTTGTTTGTGGACTTTTAATATAGTACAATAAAACTAATGATTCTTTTCCTGGAATCACCCTTGTGTTAGGTACTATAGAGTTGAGTATGACCCATAGCAACTCTATGAACAACAGATTTGATTTCTATCTTATCCTGTGCCATCCTTACACTTCCAATACCCTCCAACCCATTGCATCAACCCTCCAACCCATTGCATCAGCCACTATGTTAATCTATCTGGTTGATGATCTTTCTCTTTTTCTCCACCTTTCCAAGTATGGTTTTCCTTCCAAGGGTACAGAATCTTCTAATAACATGCTCAAAGCATGTGAAATGAAGCTTTCTCATCTTTGACTCCAAGGAGATTGTATATTATTTATAAAAATAATAAACTAATTTTAGAGTAACTTTTTAAGAATGCTGTGTAGATGGTCATCTTTATCATTGAGATGTGCAAAAAATCAAATCACTACCTCAAGTATAGATAAAATATTTGCTAACTTGACATTCATTCTTTCTTTTATCCTTCTATAAGAGATGCCCTAGAGGTTAGAAGATGTGTTACAATCCCAAAGTCAAATGGTTCAAATCCACTTGCTGCTCCACAGGAGAAGGATGAATAAGCTCTACCATACAATTTACTGTGTCTGAAAACCCACCGGAGAGTCATCTATGGGTCAGTTTCAATTCCATGTTACAGAATAACAACAACTTGATGACCATTGGAATGATCTATCCAGTACATAGCCACTTGGCACAATTGGTTCCTACTGATAGTAATTATATATGCTGAGCTTTGAAAAATATGTTTCTCTTTTTGAGGTGGTGATGTTGTTATGTGCCATCAAGTTTCCTGCAGCCCATAGCGACCCTAAGTACACAGCAGCTCTGAATCCTGCCCTGTCCTGAGCCAGTCTCACTAATTCTGACACACCAACCTCCATTGCTCCAGTTAATGTATCAATCCATCTCATCCAGGGTATTCCTCTCCTACACTGTCCCTCCACCCTTCAAAAGGTGATGTCCTTCTCCAAGGACCAGTCTTTCCTGACCATGTGTCCAAAGTATGTGAGATGGAGCTTTAAAATCCTAGCCTCCAAGGAGAAACTTGGTTTCACCTTCTCCAAGATATACCTAATTGTTTTCTTGGCAGATTATGGTATGTTCAAGACTCTTCTCCCACACCACAATTTGAAAGCATCTATTCTTCTGTCATCCTTAGTCATAATCCAGCTGTCTGAAGCATAATGCGTAATTGAGAAGAGCATGGCCAAGATTCTCTCTGACAAGCATAAAAGAGAGTTAACATTTAATTTGGCAATAATTTATTAGGAAGATCCACTTCCTAAAGAGCATGCCTCTGGAATCTATGAATTTTGAGAAATAATTCTAGAAAGGCTTCAGGTCTTTTGTTCATAGGGTCACTATATGTTGTGCTTGATTCAATGAGAATCAACAACAATAACAAATAACAACATCCAGTCAGATATTACAGAAGTTTCCTGTTAATGTATTGTTTTAATACTGTTTAAATTATCTTCAGCAAAATTTTACTTGCATGTGACTAATTTCTAGATTCCACTGGCTAACTTCCAGTCAGTTGAACAAGTAGTTGTCTTTAATTTTTATTTTTTTTGTCAAAAATTCAAGCTACTTTATAAAAACATGTATGTGGAATGAGGACCATTATTATGGATGGCAAATGAATCTTGATCACATGGATCTGGGACTAAAGTTGAGTAAGGAGACCAGTCGGTCTGAAACAGGAAGATTTGGTGGCTGATGTCTATGTGAATGTAGTTACGGATGGCTGAGGATGTGTTGGCCAAAACCCAACTAGACAAAGAGAAGATGTTTCATTCTGAGAGGTAGTGTTAATTACTGTGATCTGATGATTTGCTCTGGCTGGACCCTTATTTATAGATGTGGATTCAACTGTAACAGAAGATGCTTCAGTGTAAAGCACATCCTTATTTTCTTAGATTACTGGTTTGAAATGACTGGGTAAATTTTTAAAAAAATACTATCTAAAAGGGGGATATATGACATAAGGATAAAGCAATGGCTTTCATATTTCCCTAAATACAGATGATGGTGAGAGAAATGCTGATCCTTCAGATAATGAGAAATAATGGCTAAGCAAAGTCAGAGGATGGGCTGTGGAATTAGCCTAAAAGTTGGCTTTTTCTTTTTAGCCATTACAGTTAGCACCTCTGGTATCAAGCAGCCTTAATTCTAGGGACATTGGTCTTGAAAAACAGCATGGTCTTGCAAATAAACAGCTGTGGGACTAGGATAAGGCAAAGAGTGCACTGCGCAGCAAGACTGGTGGTGGCAAGTCTTGAGGAAGGGTAGAGCAAGACCCTGGTGAGAGCAAGACCCTGGTGGTAGAGGGACTGTAACATTGCTGTGGAGGATCTGTGGAAAGGTATAATTAGAGGAGCCCTGAGATTATGGTCACAGTTAAAAGTTTTTGCTGTTCTTGCCAGATGCTTGAAGGAGAAGCTGTCTTATAACTGCTCTGAGACAAACCTTGCTGGATGATTTGGATTTAACTGCTGAACTGAAACCAGACCCTGGATTAATATTTTTTATTATTATTATTAATTTTAATGAAAGTTTACAGAGACTTTGGATTTCCATTCATTCATTCATTCATTGTTGCACTTTTGACCCTGGACTAATTAAGGAACTATGCCTTGGAACTTGGGCTAAAATCTAGACTTATTTTAGGTGACAGTCTTTGCCTCCCCTCACCCACCCCCCTTCAACTTACTTTTATTTAAACTCCATTCTCTGCACCACAACTGTGAATCTGTGAGTCAACAATGAATAAACAAACCTCTTGGTGCTGAGGGAGTTCTGGCATCATGGGGCTAAGCTACAGGCGCTTTATCAGGTTTCTGCACCAGGATGATAAGGAGCTATGCTATTCTTATTCCATCTGGCCCTTTCAGAGAGATGTTCAAGACCTTGTGACCCCATGTCCCATTTTCTGTTCTTGAGAAATATGCTCATTATGCAAAGCATTAACCAGTTCGTATGAGTTGTAATACTATGCATCTTTTAGTTTATTATGCTGACATGTTAGGTGGTAATTTTGAATCCAAGTGAACTGATATTTTGATTTTTTTTTTAATTATGTATCATGATTTTGCCCAGTGCTCCAGTTTTATGTGCCATCCTCTATGACTCATATAGACCCTATGAACAATGATTCTGAACCTTTCTCAATCCTGAGCCAACTTTAGTCATTCAACCAAGTAGAGTTCAATGCCTTTGCATA
>NW_006399860.1:9688595-9702173 GCF_000299155.1 Elephantulus edwardii | reverse complement strand
TCTATATATATATATATATATATATATATACACACACACACATATATAAATAAAGGGAGAAGTCTCCTTAAAAACTACGATGGTAAAACTTTGTCTTATGTACTTGAGGTATGTTTTTAGGAGTCAATTCCTAGAGATGAGTACCATGCTTAGAAGAGTAGTTGTTTTTGTCATTGTTGTTAAGTCAAGTATGACATAGTGAGTGACCATATGAATGACAAATCTCAGCTATCCTGTGTTATTTTTATCATCTCTAATACTTGAACCCACTACTGCTGTCACTTTGTAATTCTATCTCTTTCTCTGACTCTCCACCTTTATAAACATTATGTTTCTCTCCAAGGAATATTGTATTCTTGTGTACCACTGAGTAAGAAATGGCCCATAGCTGACCCTTCAGTAGGTTTTCAGAGGTAGTTTAATCACACAGGAGAAGATGGCCCATCTTTCTCCCATGGAGAAGCTGATGGACTTGAACCAAGTGCAAAAAACATGCCTAAACTATGTGACACAAAGTTTTGCTCTCTTGACCTTCAAGGAACACGCTGTCTCTAAGACACATTTCTTTGTGTTCTTTTGGCAGTCCATGGGATATTCGGTACTATTCGCCAACACCATAACTCTGATGCATCAACTCTTCTGTTATCATTTCTCACTATCCAACTCTCAGATGCGTAGTGAGTAATTGAAAAGAATCAGGTGTATCTTAGACTAAGCTGAGATCATTGCTCTTCAGTACCTTGGAGAAGTTACTTAATGCATACTTTCCCATTGCAATACACTTATGATTTCTAGAGGATCAATGAAAAAGAGGAAGACCTTCAATGAGATTAATTTGTACTGTGGTTGCCACAATGAATTCTTGGTGCAGAAGAAATTGAGGATTGTCAAGTATTGAGAATTACTTCATTCTGTTTTGCATAGTATTGTTATGGATGGGAATTGAATTGACAGCACCAAAAAGCAACAGCAAACTCAATAGAGGTTTATCCTGAGTCAGAATCAAATTGATGATACTGTGGTTCTAAAATTCTGGGTATACATTTAATGAGACATATTATGGTAGTTCATATGCTAATTTCAAAGTGAAAAGTACTTTTTACTTAACTCCTTTTCTTCCACATTTTACTCGATATGGGGAGAAAGATAATGTACTTATCATTTATTTGCTATATATAGATTTAAAAATTTGCCCATTAAAAGGGTTTAGCAAACAACTTTAATTGTACTTTTTTGAATGTCATCTTTATACTTCAGCTCTGAGAACAAAGTTTGAGATTTAACATTTCAAACACAGAAATATCACCAAATCTTAAAAAAATCTGGTTAGGGATTTTGAACATTTATTCATGTGCTAGCTCTAAGAGAGATGCAAATCAAAACAACTATGAGATATCATCTCACCCCAGTAAGAATAGCAAAATTTAACAGAACAGCAAACAACAAACGCTGGTGAGGTTGTGGAGAAACTCGAACCCTCATTTACTGTTGGTGGAAATGTAAAATGGTGCAACCACTATGGAAGGCAGGATGACACTTTCTCAAAAAGTTGCAAATAGAGATACCATTTGACCCAGCAATTCCACTACTCAGAATATATCCCAAAGAGACCATAAATCCCATCCAAGCAGATATATGCACACCAATGTTTAAAAAAGATCTGGTTAATAATAATATTCATAATGTAATGTTTTTAAATACCTTATTATTATATTCAACTTTTACAAATTTATAATGAGAAAGTTATCAAAATTTTTTACAAAAGTTAAGATAAAAAGACTAAAATTATGATCAGTGAAATACTTTTTTGAAAGTAAATATTAGAAACAAATGAATTAAGAATTTTTATTTCAAATGTTCTTTGAAAGCTTAATGTATTTCAGCAACTATACAAGGTCCCTGTAGCAAACAAACCCCTTACACTGACAAGATCTTAGGAAAGATTAATATAAGTAGAATAAATAAATATATAACACCAAGTGCTTAAAAATAATGTTATTTTTGCATATCAATGTATAAGTTTGAATTTATTCCATCACAAAAAAATCTTTAATTTACAATTGTCAAGTCTGGAGAGAAATATTTTCTCTAATTATGTTAGAAGAATTTTTTACCCTATAGAAGTTTTTTATTTCTCTCTTTTCTTTATACACATAACTTTAATTTCAGACATTTTGGAAGAACAGAAAGAAGTAGCTATAGTGCGCAAAATAATAGGAGCAAAAAGAAGTAAACTATGTTTGTATTTTTTAATTATCAGTTTCTAGTCTAATAAAGACACCATGAGTTATTGACAGTTTAGATGAGTCTAATCAACATTTTTCTGTCCTCCAGCTAAAAATTATTTCAATCAAAGACATTTAATCTATGTTTAAGGCTCTGAGTATGATTTCTATCCATAATACTTTTTCTCAGCCATTATCACTCTACAGATTCTACATTAACCCAGTACTCAAATGATTTAATAACATTTTAAAATTTGCTTTAGATAGTATATTTTATCTTGGACTATTATGAATTTTTAATTTTAATGTATATTTATTTTGGGAAATTCTATTTATTTTGATTGAGTTAATTTTTTAATTCTCTTTCCTAAGCTCAGAATAATAAGCTATAAAGCTGTGAGTAGAAGAAATGTTAAATACTACATTGCTATGTATGTTATGAATAAAACAGAAATGAGAACATTTGTAAATAAGAAAACTATAAAACCTCATTAATACTGAAATTTTAATCCAATACCTTTATACTTTTTTATAGATAAAAATAGCTTAAAATTTTATTCCTTTTATGTTCATCTTTTTGAGGAAACACAAAACTGTCATCCAGTGTGGTTGTACCATTTACAATCCCACCAAGAGTGTATAAGAGTTCCTACCTCTCCATATCCATTTATTGCTTGCTGCCATGCCAAACTTTGCCACTGCTACTGGTGGTATCTCATTGTGGTTTTGATTTGTATCTCATATTGCAGGTGATTTTGAACACTTGTTCATATAGCTGTTGGCTATCTCAATGTCTTCCTCTGTGAAAAGTCTTTCTATATCTTTTGTTCATTTTGTAATTAGATTATCAGTCTTTTTCTTCTGTAGGTCCAGTGGTATTCTGTAACTTTTGTTATGAGCCAGACGATATAGTCAAATGCTTTTTCCTAGGTGATGGTAGATTTTCTTTTCATCCTATTCGGGTTGAGAAAATGTTTCAATTAGATGTTTTGAGGTTGTTTGGGTTTTTTTCCCTCAATTTCTTATTAATGTATCCTTGAGTTAGAACTGACTCAAAGCTGACCCTGCAGTTTGTTTTTAGAGTCTGTACGTTGCAAAAGAGAAAAATGACCATCTTTCTCCTGTGAAGCACCTGATGGATTTAAACCATGTGCCTTTGGGTTGGCAGCATAATTCCTTACCTCTAGACCATCAGAACTCCCTATTTCTCAACTAGATTTAGATGGGTTTTCCCGCCCGCTCTAAATTTTCATTGTTGTAGAATAAAAATTTATCAACTATTATTTTTATCAATATTTTTTTAAAATTACCTTTACTCTCTCTTTTTATCCAGAAACTTTTTTTTTTGGTTAGGTATAAATCCTTGTGTCACTAGCACCTCCATCTCCTTTGAATATTTTCTATCAAAACCTAAAATTTATTTCATTAACTTTTTTTACTAGTAATTTATGAATATGACAATATCTAACAACAACAAATCATCTTTTATTTTCATAGTCCAGATCTACTGTACTTTGTTGTTGTTTGGGGGATTTCTTTGTTTCTTTTCATTTTGTTTTAAATGTGTGTGTGTGTGTGTGTGTGTGTGTGTGTGTGTAGGTTCATTATGGAGAGGGTGAACCCAGGCAGCTCCTTGGAGGCAAGGATTCTGAAGCTATGTCTGACATATTTTGGACATGTTGCAAGGAAGGACCAGTACTTGGAGAGGGAGATCATGCTTGGGAGGGTGTAGGGACAGGACAGGAGAGGAAGACTTTCAATGAGATAGATTGACTCAGTGACTGGGATAATGAGAGTAGGTGTGTCAGAGACAATAATATTGGCACAGGATAGAGCATGATCTAGGGCTGTCGTACATAGGGGCGCTATGACTCACAGTGACTTCATGGCACATAACAACATGTGTGATTTTGGTGAATGTTTACAAAGAGATTGGTTCTCATTCATTCACATACACATATCTTTTTCTCCTACGACCCATCCAATTCACTCTGTAATACTTATTCTTTTGTAGGTTGTTAATTGTCATATGTATAATGTCTAATTATCTATTCCTTTCAGGTTGTAGTTCCATTCACAAATTTCAGTACAATGCTCATTATCTATTTATTCGGTATTTTTCTTTTTGTGACTGAGATATTTCACTCAGCATTATGTTTTCCAGACCATTCATGTCGTGTAGTATTTTACAAGTTCATTGTTTTCCAGTGCTAACAAATATTCTGTTGTGTGGATAAAACAGTTTTTCTATTCATTCTTCTAAAGTGATAAAAGTTTTTGGCCTGCTTCTATTTCTTAGCTGTTGTTCAAAAATTCATTTGCGTATATCTCTTTGAGTCACAGCACTGATTTTTTTAGAATATATTCCCAGAAGTGGAGTAGCAGAGACAAATAATATTTCTAGTTTAATCTTTATGAGAATTTACCAGATTGCCTTCCAGAGTGATTGTACTATTTTATATTCCTACCAACAATGTATGAGAATTCCCATGTTTCTGCATCCTTGACAGCTAAATTTAGCTTTTGTTCCTGGAATAAAATTATATAATTGCTCTTTTGACTTACATTTCTCTAATTGCTAGTGATTTGATCTTTTTTTTTATGTGTTTGTTAGCTATTTGACTTTTTTCTTTGGTGAAGTGTGACATATACTCAGAGTGGCATCTACTCAGAACACTAAGACTGAATGGTCATTTGAGTCCAGGTGTTCTGGGTTGCACTATGTCCCTCCAATCAGGTGTCTATGTTTAAATTCAGCACGAATATGGTGATCTCCATGGAGCAGAGGACACGGCGTTGCCTAAAAAGGGCTGAGTTGGTCCGTGTCAGAAACATGTTAAAATTTTCATGCTGATCGTATATGCTTTATGGTTTTTTTTCCAAATAAAAATCATCCTTCACTGGAACCACTCATGTACTCAAAATATTCATTGTCAGTCTAAGGAAATAATTAATATTTTGTTTTAATTTTGGAAGTATAAAACTCTTTCAAATTAAAGCTATCTAATCAGAACCAAATTATATCTGGCCTTTCAGAAGGTTTTTCAGAGGCTGTAAATTGCATGGGAGGACATTATTCATCTTTCTCCAGAAAAGTAACACGTATATTCTTATCTCCACAGCACAATAGTAAAGAGAATTATTTTCTTTTTATGACTTGACTTTGTTTTAAATTTAGATAGTCAGAAAATTGTATCTGAGTTTATGTTTCTTTCTGTATCTGTAATTATATTTTATACAAAAGTTGTAAATTGTAATTGTCAAAAATAACTGAGGGTGGGGGGACCAAAATATCAACAACCAAAAAGCCTCAAACAAACCCACTGCTATCTAATGGATTGCAGCTCATAGCAACACTACATCACAGAGTAGAATAGCCCTAAAGTCTTTCCAAGATTGTAGTCTTTATAGAAGATCACATCTTTCTTCCATGAAATAACTGATAGGTTCAAACCAAACTCTTGATATTTTGTTGTTGTTGGTTTCTCTCAAGTTGAGAACTCCTATGGAACATATGAACAAAAGACCTGAGACCTTTCTATAACTATTATCATTGCTCCAGGTTCATAGAATTTCTAGAGGCATGTGGTTTAGGAAGTAGATGCTACTCCTCCTACCAAACCTGTCTTAAACTGGGAGTTCCACCAAACACTGTCCATCATGGGCAGTTGTTAGAACATTTGACTCCCCAGTGGCACAAAATTCAGCATCACAGCAAACCCAGATTGCCTCAGTACAGCAAATTGACAGAAGAATGCTGTACAACTTAAGAGAATGTTCCTCCAAAATGAAATAACACTAGACCCTTGGCCCAACTGACTTTTAAATACAATGGCTCTCTGCTTCTCCCTCTCCCTCTCCCTCCTCCTCTCCCTCTTCCTCCCCCTCCCTCTCTTTCTCTCTCTCCTTCCCCCTCCCCTCCCCTTCTCCCTCCTTTCTCTCTCTCTCTCTCTATCTATCTATATCTATCTATCTATCTATCTATCTATCTATCTATCTATCTATTTGTTGTTGTTATTGAACCAGGTGGCTCCCTGGAGGCAAGGATTTTGAGGACCCTCTAACATATTTTGGACATGTTGTAAGGAGGGAACTGGTCCTTGGAGAACAACATCATCCTTGGGAGGGTGGAGCGACAGTGCAGGAGGGGAAGGCCCTCTATGAGATGGATTGATTCAGTGACTGGGGTAATTGGGATGGGTGTGTCAGAGAAGGTGTGATTGGCACAGGACAGAGCAGAGTTTAGGGCTGTTGTACATAGGGTCACTATGAGTCACAAGTGACTCGAGGGTACTTAACAACAACAACAACAACAACAACAACAATATAAATATATATAAAAGACCTGAAGTCTTTCTGTAACTATTGTCTCTGAAGCCTTTCTATAACTATCGTTGTAAGGCATTTTAATCACTGTACCAATAGATCTCCTTTTGTTATAGGTATAACCTCACTGGTGAAATCAGATATTCTTTTTCAGAATTTTTAACACATCCTTTTTTTAAAATAATCATTTTTTTACATTTTCTAGCAGTATTAATATAGGTGTTGGATGTTCTTTATAAGAGGGTTTTTGTTTCTTTTTGTTTGTTTGCTTTAAATTGGGTGAATATTTGTTAGAGCTGTAGCAGAATATACAACTATGGTTCTCTTTTTCCTCTTCATTTTCCTTTTCTATTCTCCTAAATTTTTCTATTTTACTATTTTTCCTTATTCTCCTCTTTCTCCTTGTCTTCCTCACTCAATCTTCTTTCTTCTTCTTGTGGGTTTTATCTTCATTGCTCTTATTTCTTGCTCTGAGTATTTAGGCACCCAATTTATACAATAATATGTGTTTAATGACTACAAAAATAAAAGTCTTGTTCTTTGTCCTGATTTTCTTTTTAAAAAGAAAAGATATTGTGCATCATTATTAAAGAAGAGGGAGATCTGATGTCCTGTTGTTGTTATATGCTGTCATGTCACCCAAGACTCACAGCAACACTATGAAGCCTGCCCTATCCTAAGCCAGTATCACTGACTCCAACATACCTACCCACATTAACTCAGTCACTGAATCAATCCATTTTATCCAGGGTCTACTTGTCCTATACTGTCCCTCCACCCTTCTGAGAATAATGTCCTTCTCCAAGGACTGGTCCCTCCGGCCACATGCCCAAGTATGTGACGCAGAGCCTCCAAGAAGAAACTTGGCTCCACCCTCTTCAAGATAGAGTTATTTGTTTTCTTGGCAATCCATGGTAAGTTCAAGACTCTTCCCCACTATGATGGCTTAGTGGTAAGGAATTGTGCTGCCCACACAAAAGTATACTGTTTGAAAGATGGGCAATTTCTCCCTTGGATTTTGGGCTTCTGAAAATCTGCTTCAAGATCAATTAAAGAAACTCTAACTGTATTCCTTTATTATCTGCCATTTTAGAAACATTGTAATGAACTTTTCATATGAAACTATTTGTAGAGTTCTCTAATCCAGTACCTTAACCCCGAACAAGGATCCTGCAATGACTTTCGTCCTCTAAATATCCTTGGAAATTGAGGACTATCTTATTTTTGTCTTTCTTTATCCCAGTTTTTTCACTTTTTATTCTTTTGTTTTTTTCCCCAAGTTACAAACCTTGTAATGTTTTTAAACTGAAAATGTGTCTAACTTGTAAGATAAGTTATACCTTCATTATCATTGCTTAAAAAAACTTGTTGTTGTTATTATGTGCCATCGAGTTGCTTGCAGACTCAGCTCTGTCCTGTGCCAATCTCATTTTCACCGACACACTCATCCCTATTGCCCCAGTAATTTACTTTTTATAATACATCTTATTTATTCTAGGTTATTGTGGACTAAATAGAGTCATAGTATCAACTAGCATTAGAAAATACTTAACAAATATTTTAATGTCTTTGTACTTATTCATTATCTATAACCTAACTCAAATCATTAGTATGTTATCTTATAATGGAAGACCACATATGTAAACCCATTTAAGTATATATTTTTTTTTTCAGTCCTTTATGATAGAATTGACATGTTAAAGCAGGTAGATTCTGTATTTTCTGGACTCTTATGAAAAATGTGATAATATGTCCTCTAGAAATATTGGAAGTATATTTTCTATACATGACAATATTAGGACTACAATTGTGTATATTCTATGAATTTCTTAGTCCTCATTTTTATTATTTACAGATTTACCTAGATAATATTAAATAGACATCAAACAAATGAAGCTATTTAACCACACCTTGTTGAAATAATTTGTATGGAAAATGAAAAAAAATACTAAGGTTAGTTTTGCCCACTGATCATTTGACATTTACTGCTAGAAGAAATATGCCTTCAATATATAGCAATACAAGTTAAATGAAATTTGATGTGTGGAATTTTCAAGATTAAAATGACAGTGTTAATTTTTCACTTCAGAGACAAATACCTTATTACATCAGACAAGCAGAGATATGTGATATTAATGTCATCACATACCAAATAGAGTAAGTAACATTATAGACTAGATAATACCATGTATTCTTTCAGTATCAAACAGGAAAGTGCTCGACCTTAATGTTTTGCTGAAGGCTTTGTCTTTT
The DNA here is from genome assembly GCF_000299155.1 of Elephantulus edwardii. Lineage (NCBI taxonomy): Eukaryota > Metazoa > Chordata > Mammalia > Macroscelidea > Macroscelididae > Elephantulus > Elephantulus edwardii. The sequence goes on along the minus strand of NW_006399860.1, from coordinate 9,693,369 downwards.
TTCCCCTTTTGCTGTTCCTCAGATAGTCACAAAAGCACACATTTCCTTATAAAGTGCTCTTCTTTTTGCATTTCATGTCTGTGGTAACAAACTAAAGAGGGTAAAATGTACAACAAAGAAAATATCAGCAGGCAGTCCTCTTGAAGACCTAAGCTGCATGTGGAGATAAAACCGAAGTGTCTTACAGCCACCTAATTAAAGTATCTATTCAGAAAATATAGAGCTGTTCTAGAAGCACACACTCATTTTAAAGGGCTTTGGGGATTCCTCCCCCCTTTCCTTAAAACATTTATAGTAACTTCAGGAATCTCCTTTCCTGTACAGAACCTGTCAGAAAATGTATAAAAATACAATGAAGGTACAAAGAAATTTCAGTTAAAGAAACATACACTAAACATTTTTTTCTATTTTGTTATTTTATATTAGCTTTTATCTTTCACAAATTTTTGTTTGCAGAAATAGTAAAGATATAAATGTTAAATTGAAAATTTGATATTTTTAAGGGTAGCAATTATAACTTATTGGCTTCCCTCCTCCCCTTTAGGTATGTCATGGACTGCCAAGAAAACAGATATGTCATGGAGAAGGTGAAACCAAAAGTTGGAAGCTAGGATTTTAAAGCTCTGTCTTACATACTTTAGGAATATGGCCAGGAAAGACTGGTCCTTAGAGAAGTACATCATGCTTGGAAGGGTGAATGAACAGCCCAGGAGAGGAAGACCTTGGGTGAGATGGATTAATATGGTAATTGGGGCAATGGGGTTGGTGTGTTGGAATTAGTGATACTGTTCAGGACAGGGCAAGTTTCAGAGCTGCTGTGTACACAGGGTTGCTATGGGTCTCAGGCGACTCTATAACACATAACAACAACAATGTTGTTGTTGTTGTTGTTAAGTGCCATCAGTAGCAGGCAGCGACCTTATGAAGGAGAGTCCTCGATGCTTGAGTGCCTTTAATTCTCTCCAGGTTCATAGGGTTTCTGGAGGCAAGCTACTATGGAAGTGGATGCCACTCCTCCTTTCAAGCTTATTTTAATCCGGGAGCTCCACCCCACTCTCTGTCCACACTGGGTAGCCAACCATTAAGGCATTTGACACATCAGTGTCACAGTGTCAGCCTCACAGCAACCACAAGTGACCGCGGGACGGCAACTTGTACACCAGGGCTATACGACCTAGGGGAATATCTGAACAATAACAATGAAAGACAGGCCCGAGGGCCGCTGATTAAAAGTCACCCACCTTTGGCTTGGTAGCATCACTTTCTGCCCTCTGAGCCAGCTGATCACTCTCTCACAACAACAATATGTGAAAAATCATATCACTGATGCAAGACTACTGCAAAGGGCATGAGAAGATCCATCTCACTCATACTTACACACAGGTATAGAATTCTGTCCCATGGCTCCTCTTATGCCTCCCAGTGTACTAACCTGCCAGGCACCTCAAGTGACATAGTGCATATCAGTTGAACTGCTAACCCAAAGATTGGGCATCTCCAGCTATTGAAATTCACCAGCAGCCCCACCAGAGGAAGATGGACTTTCCCTTCCCATTGCAAGCAGCTTCAGAAGTCTTACAGTTGGAAAACCACTCTAAGTTGGAACCACCTAGACCACAGGGAGTTGAGCAGGAATTAAGCTGTCCAGCTCTCATGAGATATTGTACTGCATCAATGCAACGAATTATCAGAAATATCTCTGCTCACAAGAAAAGATCAAATCATATGTGGGACCAAAGAGGACCATGAAACTTCAAGTAATGGAGAGCTGGTGGCTGACTGATAAACCCAATGATCCGTAAAAGAAGCATGGATTGATATTGTCAAATGGAGATGTTACCCTGAACTGCCAATGTCTTGAAGAAATGGATAGTAGTGCCTGTGGGGAACAGTTCAAAACAGTCTTCCTTTTCCACTATAGCACAGATGATGTGAGGGGTCAGACTGTAGATTAGTTATGGACCATCCAGGAATGCATGCAGAAATACCCAGACCTCCACGATGATGATGATGATGATGATGATGATGATGACAATGTCAAGAAGTCAGGAGATTTAGAGGAAACAGCTCCCATTGACACTATTGCAATCTAAAAAGGGAAAAATCTCACACTGATGAACCCCACTGTGCTCCAGTTCTTATATTTCAGATTGATATGAACCTTTTATAAAATACCTTTCAGTCACTATTAGACGAAAGTATCTTTCTTTTGTTCTGTGCACTGTAATGTTAAAAATAACTATGAATCAATGGCTTTTGCTCTTTTACAGATAACACAGGGGTGGAGGTTGGAGAGGGGTTAACCAACCAACCAAACAAAGAAAGAAATATAAAAAAACAACCAAACCCCACCACAAACCCAAAGCAGGTTTATGTGTATCCCATATAAACCTATTTGTGAATGTAGCTGCCACTTTTGAATTCTTGTTGCTCAAATTGCACTGATTTTACCAGTTTGAAATGTTGTTGTTGTTGTTGTTATGTGCCGTCGAGTCGTTTGCGACTCATAGTGACCCTATGTACAACAGCCTTAAACCCTGCTCTATCCTGTGTCAATCTCATTGCCTCTCACACACCCATCCCAATTACCCCAGTCACTGAATCAATCCACCTCATAGAGGGTCTTCCCCTCCTGCACTGTCCCTCCACTCTGCCCAGCATGATGTCCCTCTCTAAAGACCTGTCTCTCCTTACAACATGTCCAAAGTATGTCAGGCGAAGCCCCAGTTTGAAATAATATTCAAATATTCTCAGCAACAATAAAAACAAAAAGTTTATTTTAGATAAATCTAATAATTTTTGAAAGTTAATACAATTATAAGAATTGGAATACCAGAACACTTGATTATGCTTATGCAAAACATAAACCTGAACCAGGAGGCAGTCATCAGAACAGAGCATGGAAACCCTACATGATTCAAAATTGGAAAGGATGTATGTGGGGGATGTGTCCTACCTCCATATCTTTTCAATCTCTATGCCGAACAGGTCATTCGGGAGGCTGGACTCTATGAGGAAGAATGTGGCATCAGGATTGGAGGAAGACTCATCACCAACCTGTGTTAGGCAGATGACACAACCTTACTTCCTGAAACTGAGAAGTTCCAGAAGCAATGATTGCTGCAGAAGGTCAAGGACTGCAGCATTAAATATAGATTGAAGCTCAACAGCAAGAGAAGATTCTCACCACTAGGCTGACTGGCAGCATCATGATAGAGGGTAAGGAGACTGAGGCTGTTAACAGCTTCCATTTGCTTGTCTGCACAGTCAACACTTTTGGTACCAACAGCCAGGAGATCAAAGACGAATTGTGTTGGGGAAATTCTGCTGATAAGACACTCTCCAAAGTTCTGAAGAGCAATGTTGTCAGTCTGGAGACTAAGGTGTTCCTTATCTAGGCCATAATCTTTGCAATGTTTGCAATGTGTCAGAATGCTGGACAGTGACTAGGGATGATAGGACAATTGATGCCTTGGAGTTGTGGTGCTGGAGAAGAGAATTGAATATACCATGGACTTCTAGGAGAATAAAAAGGTTCATCCTAGACAGGGTGAAATCAGGCTGTTCTTTGGAGGCGAGGATTCTGAAGTTTGGTCTGACATACTTTGGGCATGTCTCAAGGAGGGACCAGTCCTTGGAGACAGGCATCATACTAGGGAGGGTGGTGGGACAGCACAAGAAAGTACGATCATTGATGAGATTGACTGATTAAGTGACAGGGATAATAAGTGTAGGTTTTATCAGAGACAATAAGTTGGCACAGGTTAGAGTAGGGTTCAGAGTTGTACGTAGAGTCGATATGAATTACAAGTGATTCTATAGCACACAACAACAATAACAACCTTAAAATTTTGCAATACTTGTTTTATTTTTTCTTTAGTTATAAAATATAGGGAAAGGTGATTGCCAATCATCACATGTCAAAATGACAGTTTTACAAATTTAGATATAATTAGAGATGCTAAAATATAGGCGATTTGTATAAAAGTTAATAACTATGACAAGTTGGTTTAGACCATAAGAGTCAGAGATTAATGAATCTTCCTTGTACTTTTTTGAATAAGTTATTTTTCTAGAAAAAGGGACATTAGTGTGCCACTCACAGGTATTATTGGATAGCCTGATAATATGGAAATCTTCCTTGACTGTTTTATAGAGGTCATCCAATCTGCTAAGTACTAATTAAAAGCTGATATGTGTAAGTTATTAAAGTTATGACTCAATAGTCTTTTTCCACTACGTAGTCTGCTGAATTCTTATTGCTCAGGGGGCCTTGACATCTACATTATCATTTTCTTCTTCAATTATAACTGATGTAGCTTCAATAGAGTGAAAAGGAATGTCATCCTGCCTTTGAAGCTTTGAAAGTTAATTTGTTTCTAAACTTCAGACTTAAACCCCATGAACCAGAAATGTCAGAAATAAATACACATTTATATATTCTTGTAAGATGGTCCTGTGCCTCAATCCAATGCATAAACATATACTGAGAATTCAGTGAACATAAGTGACTTTTCAATTTGTTTGTATATTATGTCAGGCAAACAAGCAAAAAATAAAATAAAATTTTTAGTAATCAGAAAAATTTCTATTTTTCAGCCATCTTGGAGCAATTTCAATAACATAACAAAATGAATCGCAAATCTTTAGAGAATGCAATCAGACAAATATTTTCTTTAATATGCAGCCTACAATATGGATTGAGGCTCAATGTCAAGAAGACAAAGATTCTCACCACTGGACCAATTGGCAGCATCAGGATGGATGGTGAAGA
>NW_006399860.1:9686762-9687790 GCF_000299155.1 Elephantulus edwardii | reverse complement strand
TGATATGTTTCAAAAAACAAATAGAGCTATGGAATTGTTCATTAATCTCTGTGAAGGAATTTAGAAGACAGTAATGTGGTCAATTGATAAGAAACATTTGTTCTCATTCTAAAAAAGGAGGGGAAATAATCCAAAAGAATGTAGAAATTATTAAATAATATCATTAATATTACATTCAAGAAAAGTCTTACTGAAAATTACTTTAAAAATGTCCAGAACTTCACATCAACAGGATATTGCCAAAAATTCAAATTATATTTAGAAGAGGCCGTGGTACAAGGTATATCATTGCTAATATTAGATGGAACTTGGCTGAAAGCAGAGAATACTGGAAAGATATTTATTGTAATTTTTGGCTATACAGAGGCATTTGACTGTGAGGATCATAAAAAATTATGGATGACATTGAGATGAATGGGAATGAAAGAATAATTGTATTCCTGTGAAACCTATACATGGACCAAGAAGCAGTTTTATAAACAAAACGAGGGAGTATGGCAAGATTTATAATTAGTATATGTGTGCATTAGGGTTTTATCAATTTCCTGGGACGTAACATCCACCTGTACTTAAACCATCCCTCACTAGTCTTTGCAAAACCTGCCTGCATCACCCACAGTTACCTGCGTCATTTCTCAAATGGATTTGAGTCTCTGTAAGATATTCCAGAGAACCATTAATCCCAATGGACATAGTGGAGTGGGGGAACTGAGCAAAGTAGTAACAGTTGATGTTGGAAATCATGGAGTGGTACCACAGATCAAACATTTGGGACACTGCTGATTTCTCCATGTTTTAAGCAGTCTTTCATGTAACTAATCTTTGTTGTTATGTGCTGCCAAGTTGCCTGCAACTTATAGTGACCCTACGTATAACAGCCCTAAACCCTGCTCTATCCTGTGCCAATCTCATGGTCTCCAACACACTTACCCCCATTACCCCAGGCACTGAATCGATCCACCTCATAGAGGGTCTTCCTCTCCTGTGCTGTCCCTCCATCCTCCCAAGCATAACGTCCTTCTCAAGGA
>NW_006399860.1:9685274-9686243 GCF_000299155.1 Elephantulus edwardii | reverse complement strand
CCAGTGGTGAGAATCTTTGTCTTCTTGACATTGAGCCTCAATCTATATTAAAGTCTGCAGTCCTTGACCTGCAGCAAGTGCTTCAAGTCCTCCTCAGTTCCAGCAAGCTGGATTGTGTCATCTGTATAATAACAGATGGTTACTAGATCTTCCTCCAATCCTGATGCCATAGTTCTCCTCATACAGCCTAGCCTCCAGGATAATCTGTTCTGCATATAGGTTGAAAAGGTATAGAGATATGACACATCCCTGGCATACACCCTTCCCAAGTTTCAACTTTGCAGTATTTCTTGCTCTGTTCTGAAGACTGCGTCCTGGTCCAAGTATTGGTTTTGCATTAACACAATCAAGTATTCTGGGATTCCCATTCTTCTCAGAGTCAGCCACATCCTAGCTGAATGAATTATGAATGCATATTGATATCTTATTGACAACCAAAGAACAAAGAAATCTGCCTTGGAGAAATTGCAACGAAGGTACTCTTTAGCGGCAAGGATAATAAGATTTCACCTCACAAAAATTTGGGAATGTTTTAAAGAAAAGACAGTACTTGGAAAAAACATCATGCAGAGAAAATTGAAAGGTCCTATATAGAGGAAAATCTGGAACGGAGTAGATTGACACAGTGACCATAACAATGGGCTAGACCACATCAAAGATTGTGAAGATGACATAGGACAGATAAAGGATTATATCTGTTTGTCACAGGTTTGTAATATATTGCAGTTCTACTTAATAATGATAATTTAACAAAAATGAAAATTGTTTGCACTTAACAATAAAATTCCATTTTATAATATTCAATACAATTAATCATTTCTAAAAATAGTATAAAATATTATGCAATGGAACTTATCTTTGCTATCCACCAGAATAAGCTCCAGATGAGTCTGTTCCAAGTATTACTCTTGAACAATAGTCATTAATTTTTCTAGATAAATTTTGAATACTTAGTAAATATAAATAACA
>NW_006399860.1:9683144-9684643 GCF_000299155.1 Elephantulus edwardii | reverse complement strand
GCCCCAGGAATAGATGGTATACCAATTGAAGTATTTCAGATAACAGATGCTGCCCTGGATGTGCTCACCAAGCTGTGCCACGAAATCTGGAGAACAACCACTTGGCCGACTGACTGGAAGAGATCTGTATTTGTTCCCATTCCAAAGAAAGGTGACCCAACTGAGTGTGGAAACAGTGTCATTACTCTTTTTACATCTTATATTATTTTTTCTTTGGTTGGTTTAATTTTAAGTCAGAGAGCTTAAAAGATAGTTTCATTTGACATACATCTGCTTCTGTTTCTTCTCTAACCTCACAATTTATTTCATTCTTCCTTCCTTGAATCTGTCCACAGAAACCAGTATCTTGATTACTTCTCAAATGTGTTAGTGTTATGGATTGGATTGCTTTCCCTAAAACAGTGGCTATTAATCCTAATATCTATGTCTATGTTTAGATAGCTTTGTGGTTGGGTGGGTAGGAAGTTGTTTTGTTAATCTGAAGGCCACATCTCTCTGGTATTTCAAATCCAATGGTGGCTCTGAGGAGAATGGAGAATCAGTTAAACATAGGTAGATGGGCTGATTTCTGGGTTTTCAATTCTATTCCATTTATCTATGTGTCTGTCCTTATAGCAGTACTACACTGTCTTGACCATCACGGCAGTGCAGTAGGATTTGAAATCAGGGATTGAGATGCCTGTTACCTTGTTTCTCTTTTTAAGGAGTGCTTTGCTTATTCAGTGTCTCTTCCCATCCCAAGAAGATATATGCACACCAATGTTTATTACTGCTTTGTTCACAATACCAAAGAGTCAGAAACAACCCAAGTGCCCATGAACAAATGGATGGATAGAGAAGCTATGATATAGTGACACAACAGACTACTATGCAGTATTGAAAAACAAGGAACTCATGAAATATAAAAAATGGGTGAGCCTGGAGGACATTATGCTGAGTAAATTGTCTCAGTTACAAAGAGACAAGTATGCACAACACCACTTTTAAGACAGACGTAGAGGATGTTGGGGAGAGAATGTGAAAAGACTGGATATCAGAGAGGGTAAGAAATCTCTGAAAAGAATATATGACTAGACATAACATATGTGACAGTCTGGAAAGAGGGGCATGTTGTGGGAAATTGGCGTAGGAGCAGAGGAAGAGAGAGCAAAATGTACAACAATAGAAAAAAATTTTTCTAAGTTTAAAAAAAGAAATTAAAATATATATTTCATGGGGGGGGTGGGAGAAAGCTACCAATGAGTAACATATTTGGCCACTGTCTTATTTATTACAAAAAAAAAGAGAAATAATAGAATCCCACAGATGGTGGGCATACCTGTGGTAACAGTTCCAGGATCAAATTCACTACTTATGTCTGTACCCTTTGAACTTGCAAATGAATAATATATGGTCAGTTTCATAATCAGTGTCTGGTCTGACTCATGATATTGAGCTTTTCCAATGATTCTTTCCACAGATGTAGTCTATCTATCTGATTCTTGTGCAGCCCATCAGAT
>NW_006399860.1:9677970-9682609 GCF_000299155.1 Elephantulus edwardii | reverse complement strand
AGGGTATGTACTTTACATTTTAAGGTTCTTCTTAGCTCATGGTGAGATAGCCAATTTCTGATATTGGGTCCATTCAATTTAATAAGACTAGCCAATCCCCTTTGATTGAACTCTTTTTATTGTATTCTGTCGGATCAGAACTGACCCATAACTGACCCTCCTGTGGGTTTTCAGAAGGAGTAAATCATATTGGAGGAAATTGTCCATCCTTTTCCCATAAAGCAGCTTGTGGGTGTGAATAATGTGCTTTAGGAAGTGTAGCACAGTTTTTTACCACTAGGCCACCAAAGTTCCCTATGTGTAAATTGACTAACATACTCTATGTATATGATTCTGTCCAACCATGTGGTAAAGTCAAAGTTAATGGTTAGGAATGTCATTTTGACCAACAAACCCTTGACACCACAGAAGGACTTTGAACAGGAAATTAATACCACCTGGTATCTGTTGGTATGAGGATTCTAAATTGCTTTATTGAACATAGAGGAGAGAAGTCAGTAAGTAAATGGACACAAGTTCTACATCTAGACAAGAATTTATTGATCATTAAAAATTAACTGGTAGAGGTAGCAAATACTGATTCCTATTCTACAAAGAAGTATTTATGTGCCTAAGTTTAATGAGACCTATTTTGTGCATTGCACAAAAGAAAATGTGCTAAAGATAACTAAAATTTAGCTTTAGTAAGTAGAAGAATAGAGTTACCATTTTTAGAATTGGAAAAGATTGCAGTAATATGTTTTGAATGGAAATCAGTTACTCTAATTTGCATATGTAATTTTGAAATGTTTTTGAATGAAGATTTGCCATAGGGCCTTGGATTTAATGTTACAGAGTCTATAGAAGAGTTGTAGACTTCAGGTAAATATTTCAGGATTATAGGCATAAAATAGTACTTAATGATTAAAAAAACAATTGCTAAGAACATACACAGCAAGATCCCGGTGGCTTAAAGGGTAAAGAGCTACCAGAATTCTGTGCACTGTTAACACAAAAGCACAGTTTGAATCCACCAATTGCTCCTGGGCAGAAAGCTAAATAATCTCCTTCTGAGCAGTTTACAGCCTCTGAAACCCACTGGAAGGGTCAGCTACAAGTGAAAGCAGAGTAGAGGGCACATAACTACAACAAAATCAACATAAGTAGTGATGTCTTTGAATTGAGCAGAAACATGGGGGAAGGAATGAAGAAAAACCAATAAAAATGTGCGCTTTTTTGTAGTGAAGGGCAATGAGAATTCTTTTTTTTTTTTTTTTAACAATGGGAATTCTTGAGCTCATGGAGTTTAAACATGCCTTGGTGTTTTTGGGGGGTTTTGTTTGTTTGTTTGTTTTTGTTTTCTTTTTTACCCACACCTTGGATTTTAAATCTGGTTGGAAACTGAGGAAGTGGCAGAATGCTCTCAGTCAGTTGCTTTTATGTGGTGGGAGACAATGGGAATGTTTGAGCTCATGGAGTTGAATAAAACTGACAGAACAATTGAAAGTATGGATTGGAGTAAGAGAAAACTCAAGATAGTGTGAAAACTAATAAATAATATTTTAAGAAGGCATAAACAAATTATGCTAATAGGTCTATAAAAATTGTGTGGTTAGGTCTAACGTACTGTAATTGATTATATGGTTTAACAACATAATAAATATTGGTGAATTTTTCTATATTTTGTTAAAAATTACTATTTTTAAGGAAAGCCTAGGAAGAATACATTGGTGAAATAAATATGACAATTTTTGCAGAGTTGTACTGATATTGAGCAAAGTATTCTAAGGGATTATGAAGGTTAGAGGATTTTATTTACTTGCATACTTACTTGTTTAATTTGTTCCTTCTCAAGATGGAAGGTATTACGTATGTATGGCCATGTAATTTATTAAGATGAGGAAAATGGATAATTTCAGAATGTCAAATGATAATAGTTTTATAATCTTATACTTGAGTAGTTTCATTAAAAAAATGATAATATGATTGACATGAAGGCAGTAGTTAAAGCAAGTTCTTTTCTAATGACTTTTGTTGGTTCTTATGGTTAAGGGAACTGCTTATTTGCAGCTGGCAGATTTGAACCCTGTGCTTTTGAGATTGCAGCACAGGTTCTTACCACTAGGTCACCATCACTTCCATTTTCTACTTTGTATATCACTCCTTGTCAATGTGCTGTATGAGGTAATCTGGGTTTGTTGTGATGCTGAACCTTGTGTCATTGGGGTATCAAATACCATAATGGTTTACCAATGTGGACAGTGTTTGGTGCAGCTCCCAGTTGTAGGACAGGTTTGGAAGCACGAGTGGCAGCCACTTCCTAAACCACATGCTTATAAACTTTATGAACATGGAGAAACTACAATAGTTATCTAAAGGTATTAGGTCTTTTGTTCATAGAGTCACTATGAGTCATTCTCAATTCGATGGCAATCAACAAGAACAACAACAACAATGCTTAAGGAAAGAATGTTGGAAGATTTTTGATAAAAATGAGTGAATAATCTAGGAAACAGGACAACATTGACAAGCAGTACAAGAGGACTCTAGAATTTGTGGTGTTTAAGTTGATGACGTTATCTGTTTTTCTCTGGTTAATTTTGGTTTTGATGCAATAATGGAGTAGGATGCTAAGTTGAATTTTATCAGGCTTGGATTTTTCCAATCCCTGTATTAAAATTGATTCAACAACTGGTTGGAATTGTTTACTAAGTAAAAGGCAAAAGAAGGAAATTAAAATAATCCACAAGGAAATGAATATAATGATAAATCACAGGAAATTAACTAGACAAATGAAAAACAGTATTAAAGATAAAATACAAGAGAACAATTAAAGAAAAAAAATGTAGAATCAATGGACTGGAAGTGGATTAAGGAATTTTTAAATTCAGCAAAGGAAAAGTATAATCTGAAAATGTAGATAATGATGGTTAAAACAAAAAAAAATAGCAATAATTAAGGTGATGTAAAGACATACATGTAAATAATAATTGAACATCAAGTATGACCATGGGAATGTTAAGTAAGAATAGAAGATAAAAATCACTGGAGAGGATGCATAAGGAATTGAGAAGTTATTATTGTCATGAAAATCATCACAAGATCAAGTTTTGAGATTTCAAATCTAAAACTTAATTTAAGATGCTGTTAGATTGTTGATGTGTTTATATATATATATTTATTCTAAAAAACAATGCAAACCCATAGTTACAGAGTTGATTCAAACTCATAGCAATTCAAATCAACTTTTAAAGTAGATTTAAACTCAGATTTTCATGGCTGTAAAGAGCAACTGATGAGTACAAACCACTCAGCATTTAGATAACCACCCTAACACTTGATAACAAAAGAAGGTTAGTATGCTAATGTCAGGAATCTGACATTTTTTGGCAGTAAACAGTAAGATTTCAGATTTTAATTAATTATCATAAATTATTTAGATGTAGACAAATGTGAGGACTTCCTCTATAAATGCTTCTACAACATAGCTGAATTTATTGAAATCAATCAACATATGACAGTTAGATATGGCATAAAAGCAAACCTATTTAAACCTGTTAATGCTTACACAGAAAGATGCATACAAACACAACATAGTCTTGTTTTGTTTCCTTTGTTGTTAAAAAAATAAATCAGTCTTTCATCTGTTTCAGCTTTTCAGCAAAGTTAAATATAATAATGTTATAGATATGAAATTAAATGCCAAAATTTATTCCTTAGAATGAACCTTGACATAAATATTGTTAAATATATTGTTTTGGTTTTCAGGGGGGTTTTGTTCGTTTGTTTTGTTACCTTGTGGTAACTTTCCACTTAAAATTCTGTCATTAAACTTAGAATCTTAATATCAACTATAATTGTTATTAATGTTATTATTGCCAGCCAGTTAGAAATAGATGACAGAAAGCTAAACAAATTACTGAAATATAGTTTTAAGAGCAATTCTTAGAATATTTTTATTATATAAATTAAAATTTTATGTCCAATCTCAACACTCTTCTCCAGCAGCACAGCTCAAAAAGTATCAATTCCCTATCTGTCATCCCTAGTCACTGTCCAGCTCTCTGATGAATTGCATACAATTGTGAAGATTATGGCCCAGATCAGGTACACCTTAGTCTCCAGCCTGACATCATTGCTCTTCAGTACTTCAGAGAAGTCCCTAACAGTTGAATTTCCCAATGCAATTCGTCTCTTGATTTCCTGGCTGCTGGTATTAAGAGTGCTGATTGTGGAACTAAGCAAACTAAAACTCCTCCCCCACTTTTATAAGTTTTTCTAAAATTAATTTTAATGAACTTTTACAGAGATTTTGGATTTCCATACATTCATTGTTGCATTTTTCTCCCTGTCCACCCCTCCCCCAGTTTGCTCTTCTCTTTGAAAAGTAAAAGAAAAATTATTTCATTGGTATAGAATCACCTTCCTCCTGCCTTCATTCTGGATTCCTGTCATAACCATCATATCCAATCATATATTGCTTTAAAACAGTTCTTTCCCTCATATGTTTCAATGCAGTATACATAATTTATCCATTTTTTTCAAACTCACTCTAACCCTGATGTCAGTCCCATTCTACAGTAGTGGCACCATGCAGCACCTGTCCTTTTGTGACTGAGATATTTCACTCAGCACAATATCCTCCAAGATTACCCATTTT
>NW_006399860.1:9675494-9676607 GCF_000299155.1 Elephantulus edwardii | reverse complement strand
AGCATCTGGTGGATTCAAACCATGTACTTCTGGGATTGCAGTGCAGCTTCTTGCCACTAGGCCACCAGAGCTCCCTTGAAGGGAGATCTTTTAATAATACCATTATCTTTGAAATTTGTGTGCCAACAACAAGAGCCAAAGAGGAGAAAATAGATGATTTCTATTTACTGTTGCAGTCAGAAATTGATCAAACATGTAACCAAGATGCATTAATAATAATAGATGACTGTAATGTGAAAGTTGGGAACTAGGAATAAGGATCAGTAGCTGGAAAATATGGACCTTGAGACAGAAATTAGGCTGGAGATAGAATAACAGAATTCTGTACAATCAATGATTTATTTAGTCTGTGTCTAAGCAACCTATAGGGAGAAAAATACCTTTTATAAGAAACATAAACACAGGCTATGCACATGGATTTTACCTGATGGGAGGCACAGGAATCATACTGATTATATCTACAGAAGGAATTGAAGAAGTTCAACATTAGCAGCGAAAACTAGGCCAGGTGCTAATTGTGGAACAGACCATCAACTACTTTTATGCAAGTTAAAATTAAAGCTAAAGAAGGTTAAATCATCCACAGGATTCAAAATTTGATCTTGAGTCTCTTTCCTGAATTTAAAAATCAACTCCAGAATATATTTGAGGCCTTGAACACTAATGAACAAAGACTTAATGGATAACAACGTTTAAGGCAGTTACACGTTTTCAAAAAGGGCAAGGAAGTAAAGTTTTAAGGTGAACCGAACTCCTCCATCTTAAAATCACCAAGCTTTCCATTCAAAACTTCACCTATCAGTTATTCAAATAAAATATAAATCAAAACCTTAAGACACTCTCTCATTCTGTAAAAAGTGAAGTCTAATAAGATAGTAAACAATAACTGCTGGCATTGTGTGGAGAGATGTGAATGCATACATTGTTGTTGTGCATGTAAAATGATGTGATCACTATGGAGAATAGTTTTATGCTTCCTTAAAATTTGAACATAAAAAATATTTCATCCAATGAGCTTACTACTAGATATATTTCCTAAAGAAATGAGAGCTGTGAAACAAAGAGATATATACACTGTTATGTTTACTGCAGTATCATTAGAAGTGCAATGAG
>NW_006399860.1:9672659-9675090 GCF_000299155.1 Elephantulus edwardii | reverse complement strand
ATGAGGCATGGGAGGGGAAGAAAAAGAATAAAATAGAGGGCCAAAAAAGTAGAACACATTTGTAAGGCACATATCACAAGAATTCCATTTTCTTCTCCCTTACGCTTTGTTTTCTGTGCCTTAAGTCTATGTGTTCTTTGATATGAAAATCTGAACTATTTTCATGATTAGCCTGTGCAGAAGCAATTCACAAGCACCCTCAGGCAAGATGCTAATATTCAATAATAATGTGTCCATTCGCCAAAATTAACATTGACTCTTCTGTGTAGAAGCCTTTATCTGTGGTTCTTGAAAGTGTAATTAACACATTCATTTACAGGCAGATAACCATCTAAATGCTAAAGACTTTTTATCCATTTCATTCCATTTGACTTCCAAATCAGAATAAACACATGGCTCTGAATGTATACTGAACACCCTCAACTGAAAACTTTATAAACTAGAAGTATCAGAAAAATATCAGTAATATTCTAAGTCTTTGAAAATGCATGCTTCATTGTCTTTATCATGACCCTTATACAGATGCCATGAGGTGTTATTTTCTGGTTTCTTACCAGTTAGAAACTCGGGGTGCTGAAGGTGATTTGGAATATATTCGTTCAGATAGCTGCTCGAACTAAAATATTTTTGAAATTAGAAAAAAGGCTTTCAAATGTAGATATCAAAAAATACCGTAGCAATAATTATTATTCTTCCATTTCTGATCTTACCTCTGCTGTAGATATTGCATACCTATCATGCTTGCACTCATTTTCTGCCAGTTTCAGAACCAATTCTGAATATACTTGGCATAAAATTAAGCTGCGAATATATCTAGCATACACTGGGGCATTTGTATGCTCACTGGTGTTTTCTGAGAAAAGGGAGAGTATTGGACAGAGAAGAAAATCAATTTATTCTACACTATTATCTCCTTAGAAATTAAATTTCTAATTATGCTATTTTTTAAAATGTCAATAATTTAGACTATGATGAAAGATGTGACAGAAATAAATTATTTCTTTTCTCTGGCAGCAGGGAAAAGAAATAAATAGTCATTCATTCACTTCATATTGTTGCTAACTATTCGTTATCTATCGTGTCCATTTTGTTTGTTGAAAGCATCAAGAAAAACTATCTTTCTGATATTAGACTCAAGTCTGTAGTCAGTAGAGAGTTGTACTGCTAATACAAAGGTAGCACGTCTCTGTCAATTTTAACCACCGGTGACTCTAAGGAAAAAGTAGAAACTCGTCTTTGCTATTTATAGTCTCCTGAAAAACTGCTTGAATTTCAGCTCTAAGTCAGTCCTAACTCAACAGTAATACCAATGATATAAAATGTTTTATATATTTCTCTTGCATTAAATAACTTTACTTCAGTGACAATGAGAAAAAAGAAATGCAACATCAATGCAGATTTTTAACTATGATATGCTCAATAAAATTTATACCAATAAAGACTGAAACAAGCATAAGAGGGAGCTTTGGCAGCTCAGTGGTAAGAAGCTATGCTACAATCCCATAGGCATGTGGTTTGAATTCTTCAGATGCTCTGAGGAAGAGTGGACGATCTCATGTTTTATTTACTGCCTCTGAAAACACCCTAGTGTCAGCTATGAATCAGTTCCAATTTGATGACACAAAACAACAATGACAGTATGGACTATATGGTTTAACTGCATTGGAAATTAAAAAAAAATAAGAATGCAACACCAATAGATTTTTAATTATTATATACTCAACATATATTCATGCCATCAATTCCTAGAGTCTTGTTTTTTGCCAATTCCTTCAGCGAAGTTTGAAATTCTTCCTTCATCACCACAGGCTCCTGCTCATATGTTATTTCATGAAATTCTGTGTCCGCAAATTCCATTTGATAACAATGACTCTGTATATCCTTTCCATTTTCTTTTAATACTTCATGGATCATTTAATATTCTGCCTAAAGCACCCTTAAGTATTGCAACTCAAGGCTTAAATTTGTTCTTCAGTTTCTTCAGCTTAAGAAATGCTTAGCAAGTTTGGCCCTTTTGATTTTCTGACTGTAGCTCCTTGCACATTTTATTGTAATACTTTTTCTTCCCATGTTGCCCTTTGGAATCTTTTGTTCAACTCCTTAATATCTTGATTTATTCACTTTGCTCTGGCTTCTCAGTGTTCTAGTGCAATATTCAGAGTGTCTCTGACATCTATCTTGGTCTTTTCTTCCTCCTCTGTCTTTACAATGACCTTTAGCATTCTTCCTGGATGATATTCTTTATATCCTCCCACAGCTCATCTGGTCTTTGTTCATTACTGTTCAAGGCCTCAAAACTCTTCCTGAGATGGTTTTGAAATTCAGGCAGGATAGACTCAAGGTCAAATTTTGGTTCCCATGCAACAGATATAGTAACTGAGCCTGAGCCCTCAGATTGAAACAGAAAGAAGGAGGAACACATACACAAGAC
>NW_006399860.1:9670140-9672559 GCF_000299155.1 Elephantulus edwardii | reverse complement strand
TGAAAGGCATCAATTCCTTTTCTATTACCCTTAGTTATTGTCCAGCTTTCTGATACATAGCAAGTATTTCATGGCTTGAATCAGGCACACTTGAGTCTCTATAATGACATCATTGCTTTTTTGTACTCCAGAAAGGTCCCTGACAGCAGACTTCTCCAGTGAAAATCATCTTTTCATTTTGTGACTGCTGGTGAGAAGAATGTTGACTGTGGCGCTGAGTAAACTGAAATGAAAACCATCTCAATCTCTTCTCCTTTTATTATGGTCTATCAGTAAGAGTCTTTGTCTTCTTGATGTTGAGATTCAATCCATATTGAAGACTACAACAAACGTTTCAGTTTCTCAGTTTTGACAAACGAGGCTGTGTCATCTGCATAATGCAGGTTGTTGAGGAGTCTTCCTCTAATCCTGATGCCACATTCCTCATGAAGCCCAGCCTCCTGAATTATTTGCTCCACATTCAGATTGAAAAGGTATAGAAACAGGGCACATTCTTGATGCACTCCTTTCCTTTCTCTGACTGACAACTGCCTTCTGGTCAAAGTATAGGTTTCACATGAGCACAATCAAGTGTTCTGGGATTCTCATTCTTCTCAAGGTTAGCCTCATTTTTTTTCTGATCCACACAGTCAAAAGCCTTTGCACAGGTTGATAAAACACAGATGGACAACTCCTCTGGTACTCTTTGCTTTCTATCAAGATCCATCCGATATTAATGATAGTATAGATGTCACAGCCTTTTCTACACCCAGATTGCACTTCTGGTAGTTCTCCGTTGTTATTCATTTCCATCTGGTCAGCTGTCTGCATATCAGAGTAGAACTGTGCCACACTGGGCTGCCAGTGGTTAATTTTTTGGAAGCAGATCACCAAGCTTTTTGTTTTATGTACTTCTAGGGGACACCTGGGGTTAGTGACGGTTAACTGGAAAATCTGAGTGTGATACCTGGTAACCACCTGGGTACCAACCTTCTGTGTGGGGAAAAGGCTACCTCAGGAAATAATATATCCAGTAATTGGAGGTCAGCCCCCAAAGCTATACCCTCAGTTCTGTTCAGCGAGTCCTAGTATCCTCTTAGTCCAGTGTCCCCTAAGCTGGACTGGGGTGTCTGATGTCAATGAGTGAGCCACATGCCCAGCTTCACAGAACAGGTAAAGACTATAGAATTTTGTCAGGTTAAGCATTTTATCGCTTAAATTTCCCTTAATTTTCAGTACTTAGAATGGGAAATAGAGGGTTTAAGATCCTGGCACCTTTAACTAGTTACCTTTGGTTTAAAAGCTGCCCCCTACCTTCAAGGTTTTGGAAGCAGAAGTGGCATCTACTTCCTAAATAACATGGCTCTGGAAACCCTATGAACCTTGTTAAATGTGAATAGTTGTGGAGGGGATCCATAGGGTCTCTATGAGTCGTGCTTGACTAGAAGGCAATCAACAACAGCAGGTAGTACTTTAAGTACTTTAAACTTTTTGGGTTGCATGCATTGTTGGCATCATTGAGACTTTCCAAAGTTACTCTTAAGTCCATTTCTGTTAGATCTGTTTCAAGCCCATTTCTGTTGTGTTGGGTTTGTTGTTGTTGGTTTTTTGTTTCGTTTTGTTTTGTTTTATTTTGTTTTGTTTTGTTTTTATGTCTTGCTTTCCAGCTAGGTGATAATTCTCATTTTTTCCTCACTCAATAAAATTTAACTCTCTAAATATGTATTACTCTTAGTGAAAGGGGCTCTAAGAACCAAATCTGTTTTGGGTAATCAAGAAGGAAACATTTCAACCATTATTTGCAGTAATTAACTCTATGGAATAGAATAGGAAAGGCATGAAATTTTCTATGTTAGCAAATTATTTTAGGTACAGTCACCCTGGGTACTCCTTCCATCTTTTAATGCTTCTTGGATCATTCAATATATAGCTTCTACTAACTTGCTATTTAGAACTTAAGATACTTGCTTTTAGGCATTGGTAATGAAGTGAAGAAATTTCTAGGCAAAGAAACTTAAATGCAAACAACCACAAAAAAAGAATATCTTAAGTCATAATTTTAGAAACTGAATGTGTAACATTTAAATTGGAAACAGGTGGCACATATATGTTAATAAGGTTTAAATACTACATAGGGTTTAAATATACATAGGGTTTTTTTTTAAGTTAGTGAAGCATATGTGCTAGATTAATTTTTGATTTATGCCTTATGAGGAGGCTAAAGGTCTTAAAAATAAAAAAGAAAATGGACTACTGGAAACTCAGTATTTTATGGTAAGTTTTTAGAAATATAAAAAGTTAGGTAGAAAATATAAAATTTCATTTTTAGGTGAAACCTGTATATAGATTATGAAGGAATATTTGAGATTAATGTTTGAAGACTTCAAAGTAATATTTAAATTTGTATAGTTGCTCATATTTAAATGGTTTTAAAATAAAT
>NW_006399860.1:9662889-9665113 GCF_000299155.1 Elephantulus edwardii | reverse complement strand
TAGGTCTTGATGAAATGAGATGAACTGATATGGGACATTTTGAGTCAGATGATCAAATGATCTACTATGCTGGAGATGAATAAGTGAGGCTATATGGGGTTGCTTTCATAGTTAAAAAGTCACTTCTAGATCTGTCTTGAAACACGATATTTTGAGTAACAAAATAATATCCATATTCGTACAAGAAAGTCCAGTGAATACCACCATTATTCAAATATATGCACCAAGAAACAGAACCAAAGAGAAGGAAATAGAAGATTTCTACAAACTTTTGCAGTCAAAGATTAATCAAACTTGCAATCAAGATGCGTTAATAATAATGGGTTACTTTAATGCAAAAGTTGGGAACAGAGAAGAAGGATCAGTAGTTGGAAAACATGGATTTGGTGACTGGAATGAAGCTGGAGGTAGAATGATAGCATTTTGTACAATCAATGACTGATTTATTGCAAATATATTTATTGTAAAAACATAAATGCGAGTTCAACATATGGATTCTACCTGATGGTATACATACGAATCAGATCAATTACATCTGTGGGAAGTAGATCTGGAGAATCCTGACATCAGCTGTGAACACTAGACCAGGTGCTGATTGAGGAGCAGACCACCAACTACTCAGAATCTTATTTGTGTGAGAGTCTACCACTTTTTTACGTTTTTAAAAAAAATTTATTACTTTATATTTTCATTTTACGAATTTTTTTGTTTTAAAATCTATTGACTTAGTCTTTTTCAGAATATATGTTTCATAATTCACCTGGAATACCAATTGACATATTTCAACTAACAGACGTTGCCCTAGATGTGCTCACTAAATTGTGCCAAGAAATCTGGAGGACAACCACTTGGCCTGGCTTACAGATCTATATTTGTTCCATTCCAAAGAAAGGTGATCCAACAGAATGTAGAAATTATAAAAAAATATCAATGATATCTTAGTCAAGCAAGATACCACTGAAGATTATCCAAAAATGACTGGAACAGCACATCAACAGGGGACTGCCAGAAGTGCAGGCTGGATTTAGAAGAGACTCTGGTACTAGGGATATTATAGCTAATGCCGAGTGGATCTTGGCTGAAAGGAGAGAGTACCAGAGTAATGTCAATCTGTGTTTCATTGATTCTGCAAAGGTATTTGACTGTGTAGATCACAACAAACTGTGATTGACTCTGAGAAGAATGGGAATCCCAGAACACTTGATAGTGCTAATGTGAAACCTATACTTGGACCAGGAAGTAGTAGTCAAAACAGAGCAAGGAAACACTATATGGTTCAAAATTGGGAAGGGTGTATGCCAGGAATGTGTCTTATCTCCATACCTTTTCAATCTATATACAGAACAGATTATCTGAGAGGCTGGGCGTATGAGAAGTGTGGCATCAGGATTGGTGGAAGATTCATCAACAATCTGTGTTATGGAAATGATACAACCCTGTTTGCTGAAACTGAGGAGGACCTGAAGCACCTGCTGCAGAAGGTCAAGAACTGTAACGTTCAATGTGGATTGAGGCTCAATATCAAGAAACAAAGATTCTCACCACTGGGCCAATTGACATCATCATGATAGATTGTGAAGAGACTGAGATTGTTAACAGCTTTAGATTGCTTGGGTTCACAATCAACACTCTTGGCACCAGCAGCAAGGAAATTAAAAGATGTACTACAATGGGAAAGTCTGCTGTTAGAGACATCTCCAAAGTACTGAAAAGGAACAATCTCAATCCGGAGACTAAGGTGCACCTGATGCAGGCCATGGTCTTTCAATAACTTGCTGTGCATCAGAGAGCTGTGCAATGACTAGGGATGATAGAAGGAGAATAGATACCTTAGAGTTGTGGTGTTGGAGAATATACCATGGACAGCTAAAAGAATGACCAGGTTTGCCCTGGAGACGGTTAATCCAGGTTGCTCCTTGGAGGCGAGGATTCTGAAGCTTTGTCTGACATACTTAAGACATGTTGCAAGGAGGGAGCAGTCCATGCAGAGGAATGTCATGCTTGGGAGGATGGAGGGACAGTGCAGCAGAGGAAGACTCTCTATTGATACAGTGACTTGGATAATTGGGGTGGGTGTGTCAGATACAGTGAGATTGGCACTGGATAGTGAAGGCTATAGGCCTGTGAGTCTCAGGTGACTCAACAGTGCATAACAACAACCACTTTCAAGGTCTTTTATACCTTTTATATTCAATTTTGTTAGACTATTTATATTTATATATGT
>NW_006399860.1:9661252-9662789 GCF_000299155.1 Elephantulus edwardii | reverse complement strand
TAAAAATCAGAAATATTGTGATAAATTTTATAACAAAACATTAAAACATTCTTCTATAAAAATGGTTATTGACTGTGCATAGCATAGCTAATTTATTTCAATATTCAACATCTAACTAAGAAAAGCAGTGACAAGAATTCATTAATGTAAAAAAATGGATGTTATCAACTTTAATACAATATATAGGCAAATAGTCTTTCTTAAAACAACAAAAATCTAACAATTTAGCATAAATAATTTAAGAGAATATAATAATACACACTATCATGTATACCGTATTAAAATCATTTTAGTATATTTATGAATATTAATTATCTGTTACTTGGTCAATAAAAGAAAAATCCAAGTGTAATATTGGAAGTGGTTTTAGGGATCTATGGCCTAGTTGTAGGAAGCTATACTGCAATCATAAAAACACGCATCTCAAATCCACCATCTGCTCTATGAGAGAAAGGTGGACAATCTCCTCTCCTACAATTAACTGCCTCTAAAAGCCCACTAGAGGGTTAGCTATGGGTTAGTTTCAACTTAACAGCACACAATACCACCACCTTTCATCAAGTGTTGCATCTCTTAAAAAATTCAACATTTTTATTCAGATGTTGGTACTTATTATAATAAATTGTAATACTAACAATGTAATACAAATAGGATATATACAAATTTTGTAGTAAGTCTTCCGCCAATCTGGACGCCACACTTCTCCTCATGCAGCCCAGCCTCTTGGATAATGTGCTCTGCATACAGGTTGAAAAAGGTATGGAGACAGAACACATCCCTGGTGTACACCCTTCCCAATTTTGAACCAGGCAGTGTTATCCTGCTCTGTTCTGACAACTGCCTCTTGGCCCAAGTATAGGTTTTGCATTAGCATGATTAAATGCTCTGGGATTCCCATTCTTCTCAGAGTCAGCCACAGTTTATTATGATCCACACAGTCAAATCTCTTTGCATAATCAATGAAACACAGATACACATTCTTCTGGTATTCCCTGCTTTCAGCTAAGATCCATCTAACATTAGCTACAATATTCGTAGTCCAAGGACCTCTTCTTAACCCAGCCTAGACTTCTGGCATTCTCTGCTGATGTGCTGTTCCAGTCATTTTTGGATAATCTACAGTAGAATCTTGCTTCAATGTGAAATCAATGATATTGTTCTGTAGTTTCCACACTCTGTTGGGTCACCCTTCTTTGGAATGGGAACAAATATATATCTCTTCCAGTCAGTCGGCCAAGTGGTTGTTCTCTAGATTTCTTGGCACAACTTGGTGAGCACATCCAGGGCTCTAGGAAGAAGATTGGCCATCCACTTCTGAAACAGCAGGCCTCTGAAAACCCTATGTACAACAGAACACATGTAGATAGCAGAAAGGGCAACTGAGGCTGAGCTTTCAGGTATGGAAATACAAAGGAACAGGAAGAGTTGTAAACAGACACTAGCAATTGGCACATGGAATTTGAGAACCATGAATGGAGGAAAATTAGATATTGCTAAGGAAGAAATGGAACACATAAATATTGACATACTAGGCATT
>NW_006399860.1:9645780-9652665 GCF_000299155.1 Elephantulus edwardii | reverse complement strand
TGGTACAGTTTATTTCCTATCATTTATTTTCAAATTTTCAGTGATAATTATGATTTATAATGGTAATGTATTATCTTTTATATGAAAATGTAAATGTGTTTTTGAACAATTCATCTTCCCACAGTTGATGCAGGGAAATTATTATTTATATATCATGTAAAGATAAGGTATAGTGATCATATTGACGAACCATATGTGTGATTGTATTTATTTTGATTATAGTTACTTTGGTTCAAAATGGAAAATATTCATTTTAACATTCTTACAAACATGACAATCTTTAGTATTAAATACATATTTGATAAATATGTGAATTAGATCAATACTCTTTGCTACTTTTCTCAAAAAGCAAAGTATTCTAAGTCATTGTTACTGATATTATTTTAAACATGTCATAATGATATTTTGTAATCCATTTATATAAATTATTTTCCTAGATAATTAAAGACAAACTTTTCTGTCAAATGGGACTTTTTCACAGTTACCCTTCTGTAAATAATTTAAATATATTTTCTGTAATTAATTTGTAATCACCCAAATTCAACTCATGTAAATACATAACTGTAATTCTTCCATCAAACTTGTCCCTTTAAAAAAAAGAAAAGCATGCTTCTAGAGGCAAGACTTCAATGTTAGTACATGGGCTGAGTTTCACAACTCATTCTGGTGAATATAAATGTACCTGAAGTCATCTGGTGAGGAGACAAAGCAATGTCCAAAACAAGCATGTATGAAAAAAGGCATATCTTGTTTCATTCCTACTTTTAAATTTGGAAAAAAAATCCTCTCAAACAAAGAATAAAGAGATGTCTATGATATTTTACTTGCATTCTTATTTCTTTGGAAATGCTGTTTTATTTATTTGTTTGTTGCTTGGTTTGCTTGTTTGTTTATTTACCAATCTTCCTTCTTTCTTTGGAAATGTTGCTCAAATTTTATCTTCACCTATTCCCTTTATGGTATCTATATAAAACTAAAGAAAGGAGTACATTACTAAAATAAATTTTAATACATATTAATCATATAATTATAGTTAAAATATAAGTCTTAACGGGTTTTTTTGTTTGGTTTTTAATGGAACTCCTGAAAGACTATTCTCATGCTTTCATTAAGAAAATTTATTTTTCTCATTTTCTTCTCTCTTTCAACTAAAATCTAAAATTATGACCTCATTTTTTTCCCTAACAAATTGTGAACTCATTGCTCCCAGGACACAGATTTCTTAAAGTGCTTTCTAGACACTCTCAATTTTTCAACGTTAATTAAGTTATTTAATGCTCACAACCTTCCCCAAGGCAAGCAGTAAAAAGAGCTAAAGGTATGGGAATGAAGCTGTCCTTAGAAGTGAGATTTGTCTTCCAAACATCTATAATCTGGAGTCAAGCCTTTGCTGTGGAGGGTGACTGACTTATCCACTCAGTTGGCTACTTTTGTAGGAATTACTTCTTTCTATATTGGATTCTTCCTTTGGCTTTTATTGTTCTTTTTACATTGGCATCATGATGATGCCTAACTTTAATAGAATTTGGGATAAATGTGTCATTCTATTGCTCCCATTTGGGAAAAATAATCTCAAAACAGAAACAGATATTTCTGGAATTATATATTCTAAAGAAAGTTTCAAGGACTTTGGTCTACACCCATTTTAAGGATTACAAATAAGTCAGAGGCTGTATTATTTCTCCAGGGTGCTGCAGCATACAATAGCAATACTTTGTAAAAAATTGTGCTCTCTTAAGCATATCAGTATCTGTGATTTTTCACTTCTAGTATCTTTTCTCCTTTTTCTATCGGAATGATTTCCCTGACATCATGGAGATTGTTGAGTTTTTAGAAAGTCTAACTTTAAACTGCTAGGGACTTAATATCTCCAGGGAATAACCCTCAACCTATGTGAGATAAAAATCCTAAATGGATGTCAAATATCATTTGAATGCTTTACAACTGAATCTTTGTTATTATTTTTATTTGCTGTGAGATTGAGTGTGACTCATACTGACCATTTGAACAACAAATCTGAACCTTGCCATCCTCACCATCTTTGAGTTTATTGTTACAGTCACTGCGTCAGTCAATTTCCCTGAGAAACTTACTCTCTTTCTTTGACACTCAACCTTTACAAACATGGTGCCATTTTCTCAGGACTGATCCCTTTTTAAAATACACCTAAAGTAATATGTGAGATGACACTTTGCTCTCCTTGCCTCCAAAAAACACCTGAGTTGCATTTTCTCCAAAACATAAAAATACCATTAGCAAAGAGATGGTAGCAGCCTAGTGTCTATCAACAAATGAATGGATAAAGAAATTGTGATATAGTCATAAAATAGAATATTATGTATGCAGCCTTGAAAAACCAATGACCTTGTCAAACACTACACAACATAGATTAGTCTGGAAAACATTATGCTGAGTCAGATTTCTCAATCATAAAAGTACAAATGCTGCATAAGATTGTTTTTATAAAAATAGGATGTCCATGGGGGGAAAGAGTGGATAGATAATGAACACTACACTGGAGCAGATGAAGGGAAGGACTGCCTTAAAGTAATGTATGAGTAGGTATTATATATATGACAATTAAAAATTTGGAACAAGAAGTGCATTACAGAGAGTATTTGGAGAGGGGAAGGAAAGGGAGGCAGAAAAAAAGTACATCAATGAATGAATGAAAATCTAACCTTTCTGTAAACTTTCATTAAAATCACAATGAAGTAAAATAAAAATCTAACAGGGAAAGCTATTATGGAAGTGCAGTTTCCTCTAGTCAAGTCTCATGACTAAGGAAAATATTGATAGTAAACATTAAAATGTGTAAAAGATGGAAAACTAGTGTCTAAATGCTGTTAGTTATCTAATTAGACAATTTTGGCTGCTTTTTCAGTATTTTGTGACCTAAGGATAGATTTATATAAACAACAACACACACATACATATATGAGTGAGAGATTAGAAGATGAAAAAAAGAAATATGTATATTTCTTATTTCCCGGAGAAAGGGCACCACAGTCACTTGATGCCATTGAGGTGATATTCCAGTTTCCAGTTGTCAACAACTGTAAGTCATGTGAGAAAAGATTGCCTATCTTCCTCCTGAGGAGTCAATGGTGAATGCCATCCTCCACAGTATCATCACCTTTGGATTAGCAGTGGATACCTACCGGCCAAGCCACCAGAGCTTCCTAACTTAAGTCGTCTTAATCTTCCTTTCTAGTAATCTACACAAAAGACCTGTTTCCACAGATAAGTCACATTTGATTCAGAGAACCTTTTCATGGGATTTCTGAAACAGCAACTCTTTATGTGAATAGATCTTTTTTAACTAAGTAGGTCTTCCAGTCAGCCATCCAAAAGTTTACACATTAAGCTAACATGGCTCCTTGAAGTAAATCAGTGCAGCCAGAAGTCTACCTTTTAAAAATAAATGTAAAATTGTTCAACAACTGTTGAAAGTATACTGACATTTCCTTAAAATTTGAAAACAGAAATATAATTTTATTCACCTCTTCCACTACTAAGTATATATTCTAAAGACACAAGAACTTGGACATGAACACATATGTGCACACTTATACTTATTGCAGGATAATTCACTATTGTAAAGAGAAACAATCCAGGCACTCATCAATGAATGGATAGAAAAACTATTGTGCATTTACTCAATGTAGTATTATTCCATAATGTAAAATAATGAAGTAATTGTGAATATTACATACTGTGGATTAATTTAGAGGATATTATGTTGAGTGAAATGTGTCTGTCGTGAAAGTAGGGGACACTATATTGAGTGAAACGAATCAGTTATGAAAGTAGAAATAGCATATAAGATCATGATTATAAAAAATTAAAGAAAGGTTTATACACAAAATCATACCAGTGCTTCCTTTTAGCCATACATGGTTAATAGGAAAGGATAAGGGAAGTAGAAAATATACTTAATGAAAGCTTAGTGTGAAGGTAAAGACATTATGGAATGAATGGATCATCAGACCCCGTGGATATTGTAATTAATGTTATGGAGAAAAATATGCACAAATGATTGATTGGAAAAACAATATGCTTTATAAACTTTCAATCCAAAGACAATTTTAAAAAGAAAAGGATTTACTATTAGGAGTTTTAGTGGGTAGTTAACCAAAGCTTGTTTTGTTGCTAACCAAAAGGTGTCACATCTTCCAATTTGCCTTTAGTTCTGCAAAAAAAAATGTGCAATTTCCTTTGTTCAAATCTAATGCCTCAGAAACCCAATGGATGGTGGCTATGATCGAAATTAACTCTATGGCAAAGAGTTTGAGAAGAGTAAGTAGAACAATGGCATAAAAAACACGAGAGAGGTAAATCAGGATCAAATTTTGCAGAAACATGTAGACTATGATAGTCTGGTTTTTATTCTAAATATAGTGGAAAATCACTGCTGAATTTATGGTGAAATATAGCACATTTTAAAAATATCACTTTTGTTTATTGAGGGAATGGGCTGGAAGAAACCTTGAAAAGAGGGTGCCAAAAATCAAGATAATCATGATAACAATTGAAAGAGATGAGCAGTTGATTTAGAATGACTTTCAGTGAAGATACTAAAAGACACTGAATTACAACTGTGGAAGGAAGATGTTATTGACAACAGAATTTGATCATGGATCAAATTTGCTAATGAAAAATAGAAAGGTTTATACTAATTCCTAGGGAACTGAGTAGGTGATGATTTGTATTTCTTGAGGTATAGAAGACTTGTAGTGAAAGACTTAGATGGGGTGGAAAACCAATATGATATGCATGATAACAATAAATGTAGCTCCTATGTCCTGATACTGAGATGTATTATCTTTTATTTTTGTTGTTGTTTTTATGTGCCTGCGACTCCTTAGCAATCATTTGTACAATAGCACTGACTACTGTCCTATCCTGAGCCAGTCTCACTGAGTTCAATGCACCTACCGCCATTGCCTATTACTTTGTCATTGCATTTCATCTTATATTGTTATTAGTTAAAAAAGTTGTCTGATGTTTTGCCATAAATCCTCAATAGTAAAGAATGATTCATTATCTCTTTTTCTTTTATAAAACCTGAGTTAATAATTAGAGAATTAGGAAGAATATGTTGATGATTTGGTTCACATCAAAAAGAAAGCAAAAGAACGTGGGAACAGTTAAAGATTCTAATGCAATTTTTGACAGCTCTTGGGGTATAATCTGTAGAGAGTTGCACTAACTCTTCAAAGGCACATCTATCAATATATTTAAATATGTTAGCTGCTAAGAGGGAGAAAGATAGGCAATTTCCTCCAGTGCAATTTATAGCCTTTAATATCTACAAGAAGGTCAGCTATAAGTTGTTTTTGACTTCATAGCAATGAGTTGTTTTAATGCACTTCAGTAAAGGAAATACAACATTAAAAAGTTCTAATGAACAATAAAATTTGTTGGTGCAACGTGACAAGGAGTCTCCTGTGACTCACAGTAACCCTACGCACAATAGATCTGAACCCTGTCCTATTCTGAGCCATTCTCACTGTGTACAGCACACCTAACCCCATTACCCCAGCTACTGTGTCACTCCATCTACTACTAATGATAATAGAAGAGGGGTCTAAAAAAAGTGAATATAAATTGTTCCTAACAAAGATGGATGGTTTTTATAATGCATGGAGAAATAATAAATGAGCTTTACAATCAAAGAACTATGAATAAAATTAAATAAATATAATAGAGAATTATTGTAAATCAAACATTTTTCCCATTGCATTATAAAACTTGAATGAATTTTGATACTCAAGATCCTATTAGATAGATGATTCCTGTTTTAAGAAATTGGGATAAACCAAAGACAGAGAGCAGAACTGTTCAGCTTGTTGAATATTGAACTCTTTTTGAACAAACTACCAAAATATACCAAAGAAAGTTGTTTAGAAAATGTGAAGTTCAATGAATTTGTCTTAAAAGTAACTGTTGAAATTATCGAAGCTTGTATTACGTATGTTCTATAGAATATTTTATAATTTACAATTTACAAAACTGATCTTATATATAATTTTCCGTTTTAAGAATAAAGAACCTAGCAATTTGAGCACAGTAATTAACAACTTGGTTACTAACTGAAAGGTTAATGGTGTGAACTTATCAGCGACACTTCAGAAGAAACATTGTGTAAAGATTTACTACTTTGGAAAATCCATGGGGTAATTTGTTGGAAATTATTATGGATTTTTTTATTATTAAGCTTTATTATAATGATTATTAGTGAGCTCTGGTGCCCTAATGAATAAAAGGCTTTGCTGCCAAATTAAAGGCATGTGGATTAGATCCACCAGCTGCTCTTTGAGAGGGAGATGGACAATGTTCTATGCATTTTACAGCTTCTGAAAATCAATGGAGGGCCAACTAAATCAATTCCCACTCAAAAGCAACATAATACAACAACTATACTATTATGATTATTAAAATATTTGCATGTATAGTGAAAATTAACTTTCTTTCCTTATTTAATTTATATTTAGATAATTTTCTCAAAGAAGAAAGTAAGATTTTCATTAAATTACCATAACGTTTGTTAAATACTATACTCTATGCTAAAGACATCACAGAAGTGACTTGTGGCTAAAACCATCATATCAAGAGGTGGCAGGGTGGAGAGAGGTGCTAGACAAGGTATATGGAAAGGGAAGGGTCAAGACACACATGCCAGGATGGAGGGGATAAAGAATGTATTGATTATTTCTATAAAGGGGAAATGTCTTTCATCTCCTCCTTTGAGTAAAATATTTGACAGATATTGTTCTAAAACTAAGCATCCAAATTAAGACAGACTAGGAAGAAAGATCAGCCATCCACTTTTGAAATAAAACAGGCCTTCGAAAACTCTATGTACAGTAAAGCACACTTAGA
>NW_006399860.1:9636245-9641590 GCF_000299155.1 Elephantulus edwardii | reverse complement strand
TTAAAAGAAGATGGAAGGAGTATACAGAGTCACTATACCATAAAGAATTGGCTGATACAGAAGAATTTCAAGAAACAATATATAACTAATAGGCAATGATCATGAAATACGAAGTTCAGGCTTCTCTAAGGATTTGGGGGGAAAAATAAAGCCCCAGGAAATGATAGAATACTAATGACATGTACCAACAAATAGATGCTGCTCTGGGTGTGCTCACCATGTTGCATCAAGAAATCTGGAGGAGAACTACCCAGCCAACTGACTGGAGGATATCCATATTTACTCCCATTCAAAAAAATAGAAAATAGGTGAGCCAACAGAGTGTGGAAATTATCAAACAATATCTCTAAAACCACATGGAAGCAAAATATTTCTGGAATAGTACATTGACAGAGAATACCAGAAAAACAAGCTGGATTTAGAAGAGGTCATGACACTAAAGATATTATCACTTATGTCAGATAGATTTTGGCAGAATTCAGAATCCCAAAGGAATGTCAGTGTGTGTTTTATTGACTTTAAAATGGCATTTGATTATATGGATCATAAATAAGTGTGGCTAATCTTGAGGAGAATGGGAATCCCAGACCACTTGATTGTGCTTAAACAAAATCTACACTTGGAACAACATGCAGTCCTCAAATCAGAGCAAGGAAAGGCTTCATGGTTCAAAATTTGAAAGGAGTGTGTCAAGGATGCAACCTGTCTCCATATCTTTTCAATATATATGCAGAGTAGATCATTCAGGAAGCTGGGCTTTATGAGGATGAATGTGGCATCAGGATTGAAGGAAGACTCATAAACAACCTATATTATGCAGATGGACACAACCTTGTTTGCTGAAACTGAGGAGGACCTGAAGCACTCATTGCAGAAGGTCAAGGACTGTAGTCTTCAATATGGATTGAACTAAACACTAGGAAGACTAAGATTATCACCACTGAGCCAACTGGCAGCACCATGACAGATGGAAAAGTGGTTGAGATTGTTAACAATTACAACTTCCTTCGCTCCAAAATCAACACTTGTGTTACTAGCAGTCAGGAATCAAAACATGAATTTCATTGTGAAAATCTGTTGCCAGGGACCTCTCCAGAGTACTGAGAAACAACGACGTCCAACTAGAGACTAAGGTATGCCTGATCCAGGCCATGCTCTTCGCAATTACTTGCTCTGCATCAGAGAGCTGGATAATAACAAAAGATGACGAAAAAAAGAATTTATCCCTTTGAACTTTGATGCTGGAGAAGAGTCTTGAACATACCATGGACAGTTAAGAAATAAATATATCTGCCTTGGATAGAGTGAAACCAAGTTTCTCCTTGAAGGCTAGGTATTTGAAGCTCTGTTTCACATACTTTGGGCACACCAATCCTTGGAGAAGGACAACATACTTGGAAGGTCAGAGGGAGAGTGTAAGTGAAGGCAACCTTGAATGAGATATATTGTTACTGTAACTGGGGTAGTGATGTGTGTGTGTCAGAGTCAGTAAGACCAGCTCAAGTCAGGGCAGGGTTCAGAGCTGTTGTAAATAAAGTCATTACAAGTCACAGGCAACTTGATGACACATAACAACAACATATCAAATTATATATTCATGACAATAGTCATATACAAATGGTAGGATTATAAAATATATATTGCATATGTATTAAAATATAAATTATAAGGTAAAAACCCAAAAAAGGTGGATAACCAGACGAAGTAAAACAAAGAAATCTATTATCAGTTCTCGGCAGTTTCTGCACACCTAGGCCAGAGGAAGGCAATGGGAATGGGAAGTCTTGCCTGGGAAAGTTACAACAAAGGTTTTATGTACAGGAGAGGGATGTAAGTTGATCTATTTGGTGGTCAGCTCCCTAATGAGGACACCAATTGGATGCCCCCTGCCCATTCCCATGTATAGAGCTTCCTAGGATCCTTTAAGTGAGTTGCATCGCAGCTGGTGTTAAGCAGAAAGTGGCCAGTGGTCATGCTCTCTTCTGATTTCCTGCAGCATTGGAATGTTTTCCAAGGGGTGTGTCTGCACAGAATGCTACTCAGCTTCCTGGTGACCTTTCATAATAAAATGTTATTTCATAGTATATGCATGTTATATGCATATAAAACTATGTTATACATACTAATATATTTAATAGTACTGTATATTGTATATAATGTATTTCAAATATGCATTGTTTTTGTTGCTAAATGTAATTTCATCAGCTTTTAGTCATAGGGATCCTATGAACAACTGCTCTAAACCTTGCCACATGTGATACAATACTCATGATTACTGATATGCTAGATCCAATTGTCACAGTCGCTGTGTGAATTTCTCCTATTGAAGGCCTTCCTGTCTTTCTCTGACCCACCATTTTTCTTAGTAAAATGGCTTTTTCCAAGGGCAGGTGCCATCTAATAATTTACCCAATGTGTATGTGATGAAGGATCATCCTTACATATAAGAATCACCCTGTTCACTCTTTCCCCTAAAATAGATTCAAGATACTCATTATTATTCTCCAATACTATAATTGGAAGAAGTTGATTCTGCTCCTATCATTTCTATTCATTGCTCAACTTTCAGCCGTGTAAAAAGAAAGTTAAAATATTATGGCTTGGATCGGAGGCATCTTACTCTAACTGACATCATTACTCCTTATCATTTCATTTTTTTTCCCTACTTCTGAAAAATTTTATTTTATTTAATACTGATTTACTTACAAAGTTCATATTTATTGTTTTTCATGCAGGATCTTTCCGATTTCTTTCACCCACCCACCCCCACCCCACCCATCCTCACCCCTTAGCCCTTACCATCCACCCCCAACTTGGATCCTCAGACTCATTCTATAATAATGGTTGTTTTATTCAGTATTTTTCCTTATCAGACTTAGTTGACTCAGCATAATGCTTTAGTTCACTCAGCATAATGCTTTCCAGTCTCTCTCAATTTAGGTAGTAGTGATTTACAAAATCACTGCTCCTGCATGCTGTGTAGTATTTTGGTAGAGATAACCTATTTTGCCAATACAACATGCCTTTATATTTCTTGACTGCTTTTACCATGGAGTGTGTGTGTGTGTGTGTGTGTGTGTGTGTGTGTGTGTGTGTAAATAAGTGGAAGAAATGCCAAAGTAAACGAGATAAAAAGAAGATTTCACAAGGCTCTGAGAGACCATAAAGCAAAGTATTATAATGAAATGTGTAAGGAGCTGGAGTTAGAGAATAAAAAGATAACAACTCAGTCAGCATTTTTAACACTGAAAGAACTGAAAAACCAAGTCAAGTTTGAGTTGCAATACTGAGAGATGATGTGATTAAAATCTTGAATGATCCAGAAAGCATCAAAGCATCAAAATGAAGAAATGCACAGTTACTTCACCAAAAAGAATTGATTGACAGTGAAAAAGTTTTATGAGTAGCATATGAACAGGAGTCCATGGAAATGAAAAGAAATTCAAGCTGCACCACAGGCACTGAAAAGAAATGAATGAATGAATGAATGAATGAATGAATGAATGAACGAACGAACGAATGAATGGACGAATGAATGGCTGCAGGTAGCAATGGAATACTAACTGACATGTTTCAACTAATAGATGAAGGCTGCACATACTCATCATTTTATGCCAGGAAATATGGAGGATAGCAACTTGACCTATTTACTAAAGAAAGCCAAATTTGTTCTAATTCCCAAGAAAGATGATCCACAGAATATGGAAAATATTAAATAATTGTAAGTGATGTAACATACAAGCAAAATAGTGCTGAAAATCACCCCCCAAAAAAAGAAAAGGCTAGAACAGTATATTGACAAAGACTTGCCTGAAGATCAAGCTGGGTTTAGAAGAAACCATGGTACTAGGGTTATCATTGCAGATATCAGATGGATCTTAGCTGAAGGCATGGAGTAAGATAAAATTTTTTTTGTGTTTTCTTGAACATGCAAAAGCATTTGGCTGTATGAATCATAAATGCTTATGGATTATACAAGAGAAGAATGGGAATCTCAGAGCATTTAATTGTGCTAATACAAAATCTATAACTAGATCAAGAAGCTGTTGTCCAAACAGAGCAAAGGAGTACTGCATGGTTGAAATCAGGAAAAGTTGTTTGTCAGAGTTATATCCTTTCTCATTGCATATTCAATCTGTATGCTGAGCAAATCATTTGAGAAACAGATTCTATGAAGAAGAAAGTGTCATCAGAAACAGAAGAAGACTCATCAAAACATGTGTTAAGCAGACGATACAACCTTGATTGCCAAAAATAAGAAGGGCTTGAAATGCTTGCTTGAGAGGATCAAAGACTTCAAACTTCAATATGAATTACATCTCAACAAAGAGAAAACAAAGATTCTGTCCACTGGGACAATAGGCAACACCATGATAGATGGACAAAGGATTGACATTTTCAACAATTTCACCTTGCTGACACCCCTAACCAGCAACCATTATGCCATCTATCATTAATGAGCTCAGGAGATGGACTGCATAGAGAAAGTTCCGCCAGTGACTTTTTCAAATTTTTGAAGAGCGTTTACGACAATCTGAATACTAAGGTAATTCAAGCCATAATCTAGTCAATCATTTGCTATGCATCTCAGAGCTTGATAATGAATAAGGATGACCGACAAAAATTGATGCCCTTGAGTTGTGGTGTTGGAGAAGAGTACTGAATATTCCATTGCCGAAAGGACACATAGCTATGTCTTGATTAAATAGAAGAAGATATTCAATGAAAGAAATTGACACAGTGACTTCAACATTGGACTAAAGAATGGCAGGGTTCATGAGGAAGGCAGAGAATAATTAGGGTTTTGACCTTCTGTTCCTAGTGTCACTCTGACATGCCTAAAAGCATTTCAGAACACTTTATCCTTCTGCACATTCCATATTCAGACTAAGAAACTGCTATCTAAACACTGCATGGTTTAATATTACAAAAAGTGTAAATTAGTGCTGTATTCTTTCTCAATGACTATTCAATCTGTATCCTGAATAAATTTAAAAAGCTAGACTTTATGAAAAAGAATGTGGCATCAGGATCAGTGGTTTGTTGTTGTTGTTATGTGCCGTCGAGTCACTTGCCACTCATAGTGACCCTATGTACAACAGCCCTAAACTCTGCTCAGTCCTGTGCCAATCGCACTGTCTCTGACACACCCACCCCAATTACCCCAGTCAGTGAATCAATCCACCTCATAGAGGGCCTTCCCCTCCTGCGCTGTCCCTCCACCCTCCCTAGCATGATGTCCTTCTCCAAGGACTGGTCTCTCCTCACAACATGTCCTAAGTATGTTAGATGGAGACTCAGAATCCTTGGCTCCAAGGAGCCACCCAGTTTAACCCTTTCCAGGA
>NW_006399860.1:9635061-9636145 GCF_000299155.1 Elephantulus edwardii | reverse complement strand
TGCATTAATAAAAATGAGTGAATGAAATGCAAAAGTTGGGAACCAAGAGGAAGGATGAGTAGTTGTAAAACATGGACTCTGTGACAGAAAAGAAGCTGGAAGTAGAATAATAGAATAATAGAATTTGGCACACTCAATGATTTATTAGTTGTAAATACTTTTTATAAAGAAAAATAAACAGACTATAGACATACATTACCTTTGATGGTATAAAAATCACAGGAATCAAATCAATTACATCAGTGGAAGGAATCATGAGAAGTTCAATTTCAGCAGTGAAAACTAGGTCAGGTACTGATTGCAGAACATACCACCAGCTACTCATATGCAAGTGCCAATTAAAGGTTAAAAAGGTCAAATTGTTTCCATAGGAATCAAAATTTCCTCTTGAGTTTAATTTCCGGAATTAAAAACCCAACTCCTGCTTTCCCACATTCATACTTCTCGCATTCCATGTTCTAGTTTCTAGTTTCTTCTTACAACTCTTCCTCCTCCTTTGTGTTTCCAAATTTGAGGGCTCAGCCCTCAGTTTCCATATATTTACCCTACAGTAAGCGTGCTCTATTATATAGGGTTTTCGAAGACCTGTTATGTTTCAGAAGTAGATGGCTATCCTTCTTCGTAGTCTGTCTTAATTTGGACGATTTGTTTTAGAACAATATCTATCAGACAAACATTTTATGAAAGGAATAGAAACAACAGGTTTGAGGTCTTCATTAATAATGAAAGAATACCAGATGAGCTATAGGCAGGCGTCAGGAATATCATCCATGAAGAATGCAGGAAGAAGAAGAGACCAAAATGGATGTCAGAAGAGACTACTGCACTAAAGTGCCAAGGAATCAAAGCAAATAGAAGAAATCAAGAAGTTAAGGAGCTGAACAGAAGATTTCAAAGGGGAGCTTGGGAAGACAAAGCAAAGAATTAAAATGAAATGTGCAAGGAGCTGGAGTAAAAAAATCAAAAGGAATAAACTCAATCAGCATTCCTTAAGCAAAAGGAACTAAAGAACAATTCGAGCAAAGACTGAAATATTTAATGATTCAAGATGCACTGGCATGGGGCATTTCGAGTCAGATGATCA
>NW_006399860.1:9607222-9627204 GCF_000299155.1 Elephantulus edwardii | reverse complement strand
TCATAGAGCCCAGCCTCCCGGATAATCTGTTCTGCATATAGATTGAAAAGGTATGGAGATAGGATGCATCCTTGGTGTACGCCCTTCCCAATTCTGAACCATGCAGTGTTCCCTTGCTCTGTTCTGATGACTGCCTCCTGGTCCAAGATCAGTGGTAGACACATTAAAAACCTGAATTATACTTAAACACAATCTTGCTTGGTGAAAGTAAGAACTTTAAACACTTGCTACAGAGGATCAATGACTTTAGCCTTCACTATGGATTGCATCTCAATGTCAAGAAAATGAAAATCTTCACCTTTAGGTCTATGGGCAACATCATGATGTTGTTTGTTGTTGTTAAGTGCCATCTAGTTGAGTACAACTCATAGTGATCCTATGAGCACCAAGTCTGAACTCCAACTTATCCAGTGCCATCTTCACACTTCCTGATACACTAGAGCCCATGGAAGTAGTCACCTGTCAATCTACCTGGTCAATTTAATCTTACTTGATTCACACTCAACACCCTTGGTACCAGCAGTTAAGAGTTCTGGACGTGTATATTGTTATTTTCAGGTGTCATAGAGTTGAGTATAACTTGTTCTCATGGTGACCCTGTGAACAACTTTCACATGCTTATGAATCAATTTCAAATAGAATAGTTTGGGTCAAGTGTACATTAGTCTTAAAAAGCAAAGATTTACTTTTTAATATATTAAAGAGGTTTTTGATAATCAATTTGCCCAATGCAATCTGTCATTTGTGGGTTTGTGGGGTTTTTTTTTTTGTTATTGTCTATTACATGACTGATTATTGTTGATCCTTATAAAGGGTCACTATGAGTCGCAAACGACTCGATGGCACATAACAACAACAACAATAAAATTAAACTATGATCAACATCAATCTTTTCTCCATGAATTGTGACAATGTTTTTGGTATAGATGTGAGGGTTTATATTCCCTTCAGGTCATATAATTTTTAGTCTTTGATTTTCTTGAAGTGCTTTAAGCCTTATTCACTTTCAGCAACCTAGATTATGTTGTTTGCATATCATAGATTGCTGATGAAGCTTTCTTACATTTTAAAACCACATACTTGTTTATGTAGTCCAGCTTCTCAGATTATTTGCTCAGTATACAGATTGCACAGGTATGGTTAAAGAATACAGTCCTAATGCACAGCTTTCCTCTTTAAAACCAAGTAATATCTCCTAGTTCTGTTCAAATTATTCTTTCTCAGTTTGTGGACAGATTTCTCATAAGCACAAACAAATATTCTGAAACTCCCATTCCACTCAATATTGTCCATAATTTACTACAATTAACACAATGGAACATCTTGGTATAGTCAATAAAACACAAATGAACATTTTCTAGTATTTTTCTTCTTTCAACCAACATCTATCTGATATTAGAAATTATATCCGATGTTACATGGATTCTTCTGAATCTAGCTTGAATTTTTGGCAGTTTTTTTATTGATGAACTCCTCCAGTTATTTTTAAACATTCTCCAGTAAGATTTTTTCTTGTATATGATAATATTAATTATATAGTTCAATAGTTCTCATGTCATATTGGATTGACTTTTTTGGGATGGGCACAAATATGAATCTCTTCCATTCTGTTGTTTAGGTAGCTGTCTTCCAAATTTCTCTATATAGGCAAGTAAGCAAGGCTAATCCTGTGTCTGTGTGAACATCTCAGTAAGTATTCTGTCAAGTCATGGAGTCTTCCCCCTCCCTGGCTTCAATACAGCCCATTGCTTATTTGTTTGTTTTTTTATCTGTCAGCACCATTGGATTTTGACAGTATGTTACTTTTTTAAATACTTCAATGTTGAATAACACTTTTTTGATATCTTGAAGCTGTATTCTCCCTGTCTTTGTTTTTTGGGTTTTGTTTATTTGTTGTTGTTTTGTTTTTGCTTGTTTGGGGGATGGCGGTTTGCCTGCTTAGTAAGTTTATAGTGACAGGATTTATAAGCAAAAACTTAGTAGTTACTGTTATTCATTATTTAGTTTTTCTCTGTTGCAGATTTTATATTTTCTGCATAGGATAGGTACTCTACAATAATAATTTCTTCATCTTCCAGAGTTGAGTCAAGATAATCTACTTCATGCTCTGGGATATCTTCCAGTATTTCATTGACCGCCTCTGTCTCCATATCTTCATCTGTTGAGGTACTAGAAGTACCTGCAGAAACAGAAGGGACGTGGACAGTGTTGATGAGTAATCTTCCATCGAGAGCTGCAGGTCATGGGGCAGACTCACACTGTTATGTGCAAGGGTTTGAGCGGGCCAGCTGGACATTCCCCCCGAAGATTCCTAGCGCCACCTGGCCGCAACAACATCGAAGCCCATGTATACCAACTTGGTTTCCATTAATGCATTCCTGCACATTTTTCTCCCTACTTCCCCCAGTTCACTTTTCTCTTAAAAAAAAAATCATTCGTTGCTGCACAATTTCTTCCCACCCCCAGTTGGTTAATATTCTCCTCCTCAGAAGGACTTTGCTGAGGGCCGGTTTACGAGTCTGAATCACTTAACCACCATATCAATGGGCTGCTGATAAGAATCCTCAGGGCTCTCTCCAGGTACTCGCCCGGCTTGACGAAGGGCCTGCTTGGCCGTGTGTGTGGAGTAACTATTCCTTTCAAAGCGTTGATGTTCTCTAGATGACATTTTTTCTTTTCTTTTTCCTCTTTCCTAATTTGAGCCAATTCCTCGGTGCAGGTGGTGCTATGAGTGAGTGTGTGATCCACGTTCCCATCACACATTCGCAAACCCAGCCGTTGCCTCCTGGGCTGTAGATCGCAAATACAATAAATTATAAACTTTTGATGGGCCAAAGCACAGACTGTGTAACAATGGATCCAAGTATGTCAGACATGATGAAGATGGAACAGGATAGGACAGGGTTCAGATCTGTTGTTCATAGGGTCATTGTTAGTCATGCTGTACTCAGCGACACCTAACAACAACAAATCCTTCTCTAGTATTTTACTACAGATTAAAAGAACTAGTGAAAATGGGAAAGTAGTTAATAAAATTTAGAAAGATGAAATATGGACATTTTACAATTAATTAAAACTTTACAATTACAATTTACAATTAATTAAAATTGAGATGAATTAAGATATATTATTATAACTCTAAAAGCTAAATAAGATTGCATCTTTTAGTTATTTAAACCTTGTTGGCTAGCCTTGTAAAGATCATTAAAATTATAGCTTTTATTATTCAGCCTAAATGAAAATCACCATATTTTCATGCCGAAATTATGTTTACTCAGACAATAATTACAAATTCACTAATTGAATTTTTTAAATATTTTAAAATTTTATACTAAATGAACTAAAAGCATTTCATTTTAAGCAATCTGAATTACTTTGGCTGCTAATTCTCGACAATTGGAAAATGGACTAAACCGTCCATGTTGCTGTAAAAATAACACATCTCATTTTGTTCCTCAATTTAAAAAAAATTAGCTTCTTGACATAAAATTATTAGAAATTTAAAAATGTGTTTAAGATTCGATTTCTAGTACTTTTTTAATGTAATTTATCTAATCAGTGCTCCTTTGTCAGTCTTCACTTCTCTTGTGAGCCATCTATTTTCTTCCAAGTCATAGAAACCCAAATACAAAAATAGAAATAACCCTATTTGACTTCCTAGGTTGTAGCATTCTCTATTGGAAATATTGATAAGTAGGAACCATTGATGTCTTTGTTAAAAGATAAGTACTTTAACCGTTGCACCATCTAATAGTTTCACTATTCTATTTTGTCAATTTTATATTTATTTTATTGGTGTTGTTGTTTAATGCCTTCGAGTCATAGACGACTCATAGGGACCCTATGAACGAACAGCCTGAGCACTGTTCGTGCATAGAGTTTCCGGAGGCAAGCCATTTTAGAAGTGGATGCTGCTCCTGCTTCCAGATTTATTTTATTACATTTTTAAAAATATTCTTAAACGCAATTTTTTCTGAATTCACTTTTTTTATTTAATTCAACTTCTTTATCTTCATGCCATCCTGTTTTATTTTGCTCCTAAAACTAATTAGAACTCAAATAAATAGATAACCATGTATTTTCCCAAGTATTATAGAAACTTTCTTTGGGATATGCATCTATCAACAGTACACTTTAGCGCAGCAAACAGTTAACTCAGTAAACTCGGATTGTTCAAATCCTAATAGTCTCAAGTAAATCTTGTCTTTGGAACTATTTTTAAGTCAGTTCAGGGGACAGGAATTATGAGTACTTAAAACATTCTAACTTATAAGATTTGAAGCATCGTCTATTTGAATAAAAATCATATTAACAAGTCTTCTTTCTATATGTATGGGTAATAGCCTATCACTCACAACATTGTACTTCAGGATACAACTTGAAATTAATTTTTTAACTATGAATGCAGCACCATTTTTCTGTGTGGTTTTTTTTTTTTAATTCCCAGTATAGTTGTTGTTGTTGTTAAATGCCATCAAGACTTAGATGACTCATAAAAATCCTATGAAGCCAAGACCTGAACATTTCATCATTTCTCGAAGTTCATAGAGTTTCTGGAGGCAAGATGTTTAGGAATTGTATGCTACTCCTGCTTCCAAGCTTGTTTTAGTCGGGGAGCTCCACCAAACACTGTCCACCATAGGTAACCATTACCACATTTGACACATCAGTGTCACAGTTTTCAGCATTACAGCCACCACAAGTTACGTCTGTTCAGCAAATGGACAGACCAGTACTATACCACTTAGAAGAATGTTTGACCAAAAACAATTAAAACCAGGCCTGAGGGACACAGATTAAAATCACCCAGTACAATATATATGTAATGATCTGATTCAAAGTGGCCAAAGCTAGTCTATCTCATTAATACCCACAAAGCTGATTGCTCATGTTTCCATTTAATTTGTCACAACTTCTAGTGTTCCAGCATTTATACTTCATACATTCCATGTTCCAATTCTTAAAGGATATTCACTGCTATTTTTCTTTAATATGATTGACTTCCAATCTTTGTTCTACCTCTAATACTATAATTGTTCCTGTATTGTTCATAGGATTTTCAGAGGCCTGCTATTTAAGAAGTGATTAGTCAGTCCTGCCTCCTAGTCTGCCTTAACTTGGGAACTCTACTAAAACCTAACTATCATGAGTGACCTTTGTGGCATTTGACACACTATGGTCATAGTTTTCAGGATCACAGCAACCCATGAGTTACCTCAATATAGTAAACTGACAGACAATAAGACAATTAGAACAAGGAATTCCTCAAATGCAACTGAAAATTTAGTGTTATAACTTTAATAGTAAATCAAGCACACAAATATCCTCTTTTCAGATCCAGCTGAATCCTATAGATGTAGCAGTATTAACACCTGGGTAGTTGTTGAAGTATTCTGGCTGACACTTATGTCTGGTATGCAAAGGTGATGACCCATATGTGGATAGTGACAGTAAGGTTACATGGAAATCTCTACTGCATCCTTGCTACTAGCATATCACAAGACCGAAAGACCCAAACAACTGTTGATCAAGAAGATCTACCTTCTACATCCAAACTGCTATAAATAAGAGGCTCCCAGCAAGCAAATGACTGTTAATAAAAAAAGGGCTGCCTTCTGGGTTCTAACTGCTTTAAAAAGAAACAGATTTGTTATGTATATGAGATCTAGATAATGAAAAAGAATGATAGAAGAATTGATGATTTTGAGCTGAGATGTTGCAGATGAGTACTAAATTGCCCACAAAATGCCAAAAGAACAAACATATATATTTTTGAGAAAGTGTAGCCAGAGTGCTCCTTGGAGACAAAGGTGATAAATCATTAGCTCACATAGTTGAAACATGTTGCTAGAAAAGGCTGCTCCTTGGAGACAGAAATCATGCTTGGAAAGGTGGAAAGGTCATCAAAAGAGAGGAAGACTCTCAACCAGATAGATTGACACATTGACTGCTGCAATGGGCTCCAGTGTGTCAAGAGGTGTCTAAATGGCACAGAGTAGGACAGAGCTCAGATCTGTTGTTCATAGCATTTCTATGAGTTGTATCCAACTTTACAGCACCTAACAATAACCTTTGTTATGACTGGAAGTTTAGGCCGTATGACAAAAATTACACCAAATAATTGGTTAATAATGTGATTTACCAACAGCCAGGAAATCAAAACATGAATTCCATTGGGAAAATCTGGTGTCAGGGACCTCGCCAGAGTACTTAAGAGCAAAGATATCAATCTGGAGATTAAGGTGCACGTGATACAGGCCATACTCTTTGCAATTACCTGATATGCATCAGAAAGCTGGATAATGACTAGGGATGATAGAAAAATTGATGCCTTTGAGTTGTGTTTCTGGAGAAGAGTATTGAATATAACATGAACTACTAGAACAAACAAGTTCTTCCAGAAGAAGATGAAACCAAGCTGCTCCTTGGAGGCAAGGATTCTGAAGCTCCATCTGATATACTTTGGACATGTTATGAGGGATCAGTCCTTGGAGAAGGACATCATGCTTGGGAGGGTGGATGGATAGCTCAATAGAGGAAGACCCTAGATAAGATGAATTGACTCAGTGAGTAGGATAATGAGGATAGGTCCAGCAGAGACAATAAAGTTGGCACAGGATAGAGCAGAGTCCAGAGCTACTTGTATTGTTGCTTTGAGTTGCAAGTGGCTCGATGGCACACAACAACAATGTGATTTATGGTAAATAAAACTAGTAGTGCTCTTGAAAATCTTGAGTCTGAGTAATTGTGGTCAGTCACATAGATACTGTTGTTCATGTAACTGACCTGCATTAAAACTCCAAACTACCTCCTCTTGGGTGAGTTTTGCTGACTAGCAATGATTTCTTCTGTTATTATGTATTTTTCTTAGTGAGTTGTGTGTGTCCATGTGGCATCTCTGAAAGAGGATATTTAAAGATCATGCCATATTATTCCTACCCTTCTGTCTCTTTTCCTTGATGACCGTAACTCTGTAATCATAGAGTCTAACGACAAATAATTCAGAAACTCTTGTTTTACTGTTTTGTTTCGCTCACTACTGTCTCACTACTTGTGTAGTCTGCTCTCAGTTGTATTTAATTCTTCTCTGTTTTTCAAGTATCTCACATTTTTTATGGTCTACCAGTTTCCCTTTCCCTGGAAGTCTCTCTCTTTTTCTCCCTTTTTTTCTCCCTCTTTTTCTCAGTAAAGGTTTGATTTTAGGTTATAAATTTTCTCCATTCCTTTCTCTGATTTCCAGAATTAAATTATGTTCCTTACTACATTTAATTTCACATTATATTACCCTTACATTAAAATCATTGAGAACTTTGGTTAAAAACATTCATTTGTCTTTAGTGACTAAACTGGTAAAACAACATATTTGTCTTAAACACTGATGGGACTACCATAAAGCCAGTAAGATCTCCTTATGAGATAAAATACAAAACTGTCATTGTAATGAATAATTCTAAGAAAATTTTAATTATTATTTACATTTTGGGTAACTTGAGGTAGAAGGATACTAACTACATTAGGTATATTTGAACATATAATCATAGAATCAAGATATTTATTAATTTATTTAGTAGGAACTTACTATAAGCAGTTCTTTATGCCCAATTTTTAGAATAATGTACCAAGAAAAAAATTAATGTCAATTATTACTGAATTTATAGCCTTATGAGGAATACACATATTAATAAAAAGACAAAGATAATGTAAAGAAGAATAAGTTGTGTTTGGAGGTTTTGTAATGTATATGTGGCAATTACAAAAATATTTGAGTTTTGAGAAGCTTGTATGGTGAAGAAAATGAAAACTTTCCAAATTGAACAAACAGCATCTGCTAATTTTTTTATATACAGAAATGAGAGTGGTAAATTAGTGGGAAATGAATATACTAGTTTATCTGAGCAAAAAATAAAAGAGAGGAAAGTTAAGTAAGATATGAGATTGAAGATATTGGTAAAAACCACGTTATTATAGGTCTTTTATTCTGTTGACAAGATTAACTTGTTTTCTTAGAACAATGTGAAACCAAATAGTTTTAAATGTGTGGTGAGTTTAGGGTAGAATTGCTGATGAAAAAGAACTATGACTTGAATTTCAGAAATAAATTCCTATTTGTTGAGTGAACAATGAGGAGAGAAATAGTGAGTGTGAGCATATTAGAGGAAGATTGGGAAAGGTGCTATTAAGTGCAAAAAGATAAAATTATAAGTGAGATTAAAAAGTTCTCAAATGACATTGAGATAGTTATATGACAAAAAAATCCCTTGATTAGTGATGAATATGAGAGTAGAGAGAGGATCAAAGTTAAGAAAA
Organism: Elephantulus edwardii; assembly: GCF_000299155.1. Classification (NCBI taxonomy): domain Eukaryota; kingdom Metazoa; phylum Chordata; class Mammalia; order Macroscelidea; family Macroscelididae; genus Elephantulus; species Elephantulus edwardii. The sequence continues at coordinate 9,618,897 of NW_006399860.1, read as the reverse complement.
TTATAAAATTCTGAGTGTTTTATACTCTGTAAATGGTGACATCATTTAGAAGAAATAATAAAATGTTAATCTGCTAGTAAGAAAATTTGAAAAGGGATTCCTCATAATTATTTTTTGTACATATTGAGTTTTGAAAATATTTGAAACCTCCAGAAGTCTAAATAAGCTGTGTGTAGAGAAAAATTCAACTTTAGAGATACCCACTTACAAGTCAAATTAATAAAAGAAGCAACTTAAATTTATTATATTTATGATAAAATCACTTAAAAGACATTCACAGGAAATATAAAAGAACTCTGACATCTGCTCAGTTTTGTAGGAGGATGAAATTAGTTCCATATCATTTTAAATATGTTAGGTTAATTCTACTTTTTTGCCTGTGAAACTCCATGTAGACCAGTAACAATTTTGAAATTGAAATAATTTTAACTATAATAACTTGAAGATAATTTATAATTTAAATAAAACTTAACCAGCTTTTTAAGTTATAAAATATTTTACTTCATGTATTAAATAAAACAAACTGACAAGCAGATAGCAACAAATTTGCATAAAAACATCTACTCTGTTCATTGACATAAAACTGCAAAAAAAATCCAAATTCATTTAAGTAAATACTTAAAGATATATAGAATTAATTAAAGATGTACTAATTATCCATTTAAGTACTAACAGAGCTCTGGGGCTTAATGGCAAGAAGCTACACTGTACTTCCAAAGGCACATGGTTAGGGACCACCAGCTGCTCCATGGGAGAAGGATGGACAGTCTCCTCCAGCGCAATTAATTGCCTCTGAAAACCCTCTGGAGAATCAGCTATTGGTCAGTTCTGAGTCTTATGGTACACCTACAACTAGAAGTATAAAAAAAGTGTTTTTCTAAAATACAAACTGAAACTAATTTTACTTTACTATAGTAAAACTTAACCTATTTGACCATAGTCTCACTACGGTATTAAGTTCCGTGGACCAGACTCCATCACAATTGTTTGTTGTTAAATGCCATGAAGTCTGCTATGACTCACAGCAATCTTATGAACAGCATATATGAACTTTCTTCTATCCTGAACTAGCCTCACTATCCCTGTCACAAGGACCACATAAATATCAGAACAATCTGTACCATAGTTGCACTCTGTGCTGTCCTTATATTAACTGCAGTCACTGTGTCAACTAATCGCTTTGAAGGCCTTCATCTTTTTCTCTTTCTTTACTTTTCTTTCTTTAAATACTGATTTTTCTAAAAACTTACCCTAAGTATGTCAGTTGACATCTCACCATCCTCATTTATAAGGACCATTCTGGATGTATTTATTCTAAGAGAAAGTTATTTGTTCTTTTTTGCTGTCTATTGTATATTTTAATAATCTTTTCCAGTAGCACAATCCAAAGACATGAATTCTTCTTGGGTCTTACTTATTCACTGCTCAAGTGTCACCTGTATACAAAACCATCATAAATGTCATGGCTTGGGCAAGCTCTATCTTAGTCTTTAAAGTGACTTTTCTGCTCTTTAGCATTTTCAAGAAGCGTTAGATATACCTAGGACATTTTTTTTTAATTCTTGAGGTGTAATATACTTTCAATATATTTTTTATTAAATATTTAAAAATAACTAACAAAATAGCAGAGTAATTGTGGTAAACACTGAGGTGGTTTCTTTTTTTTTTTTTTTTTTGTGGTTTCTTAAAAATAAAACTACAAATAAATTATGACTCAGAGATTCCACAAGTAGGAATGTTTTCAGAGGAGTAAAAGTAGTGGCACAAACAAGTATGTGTACAATAATATATACTGCAGCATTATAATAATTGTCAAAAGTTAGAAATAACATGCTCATCAGGTAAATAAACAATAGATGCTGCACTCATGTACAATACAGTACTACTCAGGCAGAAGGAAAAAATATTGAAATCTTAATGCATCTTACAACACTGTTGCATCTTGCTGACACTATTCTGAGTAAAGTAAATCAAATACAAAAGGACTAAAATATAGTGACCTCACATCTATAAAAAGACAAGAACAGGTAAATTAATAGTTGTTACCAAGAGGAGAAGTGAGGTGAATGAGGGGTATTGCTTATAATATACTGAGTTTTGGTTTAAAGTGGCAGAAAAAAAAATCAATTATTTAGTTAAAATTGCACAGTTAATGATAGTAATTGCTATCAGTAAATTCTAGTCCTATAACAAGTTGAACTTGCAAATATTGTGTGACAGACACATTTACAAAAAATAAAATAAGCAAAAATAGTTCACAAGATTGTCTATACAAATATTCTATGGATTTTGTTTTCTGTTTGGCGGTTTAGGATCATGGTTTTATAGGTGTCTTTAAAATTTGTCCTGTTAAGATTAATAGCATCACAACTATCTGGCCTACTGACTGGAACAGATTCATTTTTTTCCCCTATTCCAAAAAAGATGACCTGATAGATTGTGGAAATTATTAAACAATATCATTAATATCATGTGCAAGTGAGATTCTGCTAAAAATAATCCAAAACTGACCGGAACAGCACATCAACAGAGAACTGACAGATGTGCAGGCTGGGTTTAGAAGAGGCTCTCATACTAGGGATATTCTAGCTAACGCTAGATGGATCTTGGCTGAAAGCAGGAGGTAACAGAGGAATGTCTACCTGTGTTTCATTGACTATGCAAAGGCATTTGACTGTGTTGATCACAGCAAACTGTGAGTGACTCCGAGAAGAATGGAATCCTAGAACACTTGGTTTTGCTTATGTGAAACCTATACTTAACAATCATCAGAGCAAAGAAAGGAAACACTGCATGGTTCAAAATCAGAAAGGGTGTACACCATGGATGTGTCCTATTCCCATACTTTTTCAGTCTAAATACAGAACAGAAAATCCAGGAGGATGGAATCTGCAAGGAGGAATGTGACATCAGGATTGGAGGAAGATTCATCAATAACCTGTGTTATGTAGATGACACAACCCTGCTTGCTGAAACTGAGGAGCTTGCTGCTAAAAGTCAAGGACTGCAGCCTTAAATATGGATTGAAGCTCAACATCAAGAAGAGAAAGATTCTCACCTCTGGGTTGATTGGCAGCATCATGATAGATGGCAAAGAAATTGATATTGTTAACAGCTTCAGTTTCTAGCTCCACAATCAATATTCTTGATACTAGCAGACAGGGATTCAAAAGATGAATTGTATTGGAAAAGTCTGCTGTCAGGGACCTCTGCGGAGTACTGAAGAGCAATTGTGTCAGTCTGGAGACTAAGGTGCCCCTGATCCAGGCCATAGTCTTTGTAATTATCAGAAAGCTGAATAGTGTTTAGGGATGATAGAAGGAAAATTGATACCTTTGAGCTGTGGTCTGAAGAAAAGCATTGAATATACCATGGACTGCTAAGAGAACAAACAGAATCACTCTAGAGAGGGGGAAACCAGGCTGCTCTTTGGATGCAAGGATTCTGAAGCTTTGAATGACATACTTTGGAAATGTTGCAAGAAGGAACCAGTCCTTGGAGAGGGACATCATGCTTGAAAGGGTGGTGGGATAGCTCAACAGAGGAAGACCCTGGTTGAGATGGATTGACCCAGTAACTGGGGTAGGTATGTCAGAGAAAATGAAGTTGGCACAGGATAGAGCAGCGTTCAGAGGTTTTGTACATAGGGTTGCAATGAGTAGAAGCCATTTGAAGGCACAGAACAAGAACAACAATATTTATAACAGGCTATTTATGAGAAGCCTCCGGTCAATATACTCCCAAATTCTTAACCAATTGTATAAGTTCTTTCTTTCTTTTAACAGCTACACCTGTGCCTCAGATTACAAATTCCTTTGTACCCTGTGTATTTGAAGATTTGCTAGAAGGTCAAACAGAGACTCAGCACCCTCAGAGGAATGGCTCATGTACATGACTGTAAGTATGCACGCTGGTTTCTTTGTAGAAACTAGTGAGCAATAGGCCACACCTGATGCAGCAGGAAGCTTAAATACAATTATGCTGCCACTCCTGTCTAGGTGTTTTCACACACTCCAGTGTTGAGAGTGCTCTCTTTATAGTGCTGCTTTAGCTATTGATGATTTACAATACTATGCTAATTTGCAAAACAATGTGTCTGCAGTTAAGGTAGCTGGAGACCAGAGGGTCTTAAAAAACACCACCACAACTTTCAGGCTAACACTCTAATAGGACAGGGGCTTAATGTCATGGATATTTAGTGATTTTTTTTTCTTTCTTACCTCTTGGAAGGTCAATGGCCTAGTAGTAAAAAGTTTATGTAGTGTCTGGATTGTTAAAAATTTACAAGTGGCCATTCTAGGGACAAAAATTGGTTTAGATTTATATAGGCCAATAGTGAAAGACAGGAAATCAAGAACAGGAGGAAGAAATAAAATGTCTGACTAAGAGTTTCCATCAATAATTTCCATGAGAACAGAAGAAAGCCTGAGTACAGTTACTCAATATTTTGATCAAGGTTTCTAAACTTATACAAATTAATCCTAATTAAAATATAGGCTGGAACTTCATTTAACTCAAGTTTCCTTAATTTTCTTCCATTCCTCCTGTGTTAATTATCTGGTTGTTCATTATTGTACAACTATCATTATAATCGTAAATAAAAAGTTGTAATATTTTCACACAAAGAATATTTTCCTTTAAACAAAGATGCCAGTTTCATGTTCTCTTTAAATTGGATAAGACTATAATAAATGAAAATTTAAAAATAATGAACATTTCTATAGATTTGGACAATAAATAAGGAAAGCTGAAGAAAAATAGATGCCTTTGGACTGTGGTATTGGTGAAAAATAGAGAAATTATGGAATACTAAAAGGGTAAATAGCTCTGTCTTGAAAAACAGAAGACGCAGGAATGATCACTATGAGTTGGAATTGTCTGGACAATGCCTAAAACAGTAGAGTTTATGCATACCAGTCATTATGCTGTGAGATTTATGTATGTTAATATACTTGATGCACACAACAAATACACTCTAATTTTGTATTATTGCAATGAATAAACATATACAAGTAAGCTTAAATATTGTTGTTATGGGCCATTGAGCACACTGACTCAAAGAAATTATCTGTAGTGCAGAATGAAGTACTACCCAGTTCTGCACTGTCCTTTCAATTGCTGGTGTACCTGAACCCATTGGTGAGAACGATCTCATTGGGGATCTTCCTTTATCTAGTACCCTCTAGTTTACTGAGAATTATGTCTTTCTCTAAAGGCTTTTTCTTTCTGATAACATACACAAAATGTATGAAACTACATTTTTCCATGCACACTTCCAAGAAATACTGTGGTTAAACTTCTTTCAAGACATATTTATTTATTTTTTTGGCAGTCCATACTATTTTCAATGTTCTTCGTTGACCACAATTCAAAGGCATCGCTTTACTTTATTCACTATACTGCTTTTCATATACACATAAAGTGACTAAAAAGATGATAGCCTGAGCCAGGGGCACTTTATTTCTTAAAATTACATTCTTGCTCCTTAGTACTTTAAAGATATTTTGGCAACAGATTTGCCTAAATCACTGGCACAAACGGACCCTAAATATGGAAATGGGACTGAGGAGTTGATTCTCTGCCACTGACAAAGGTTGGTTCTACATAGTTTTGCCAAAACAATAGTATACATATTAAAACATACTCAAATATACTGTATTTTACACAAATATAACAACTGTGTTCCTTCTTACCTCAGCTATATTTATAATCAGACTTTGGTAATTTTTTATGATACTCTAAAAATTTGCACTTTGTTTTTGCGTGTTATTGAGTCAGGAGTGACCCATAGTTGACCTTCTACTAGGTTTTCAGAGGCAATAAATAGCATAGGAGCACAATTTTCCTTTGCAGAATAGCTGGTGAATTTGAACCTTATGCCTTTGGGATTGGAGGACAGCTTCTTGCCACTAGGCTACCAGCAGCTCAGGTAAAAATTTGCATAGTACACTATAGAAATTTGTGGTCAAAACAACAAGATGATAAAACCCTGGAAAAATATGTTTTCTGATTCTACATTTTTGTGTGAAGTATCTTCTGTTGTGGTCACATTCATGACTTCTCTCTATTAAGCTTATCAATAAAGATTTGAAAAGAAGAAACTGTTCAAGTAAGTTCAGTTACCTCTTAAGTTTTCTTGATCTATTTCCCTGGCTCCAGAGAAAGAAATATTTACTCTGCTCTAGGTTATATGGAAATACTGTTGTTATTGAGAGGTAAATATGTACTGTTGATTCTAAATGGCTGACTCTCTAATGGGTTTTCAGAGGCAGTAAGCCACATGGAAGGAGATTTTCCATCTTTTTTCCTACAGTTTGAAGGATTTGAATTACATGCCTTTGGGTTGGCTGTGCAATCTCTTTCCATGAAGCCACCAGAGCTCATCTGCATAAATATAAGTTGTTGTTGTTGTTGTTGTTGTTGTTGTGTACCACCAAGTCGGAAATGATCCAAAGATGACCCTCGAGTGGGCCAGGATTTCAGAGACAGTTAATCACAAGGTAGGCGATTGTCCATCCTTTATCTGTGAAGCAGCTGGTGGATTTTAAACACATGCCTTCATGATTGCAGCGCACCTTCTTGCCACTAAGCCACCAGAGCTCCCTATAAGTAAAAAGGAAAATATTATTTTCTAGAGGAAGGCTCTGGCTTTTCAATGCTTTGTAACAGACTGAATCACTTTTTAAAATGTGGCTTACTTAGTATTAGAAATCCATTGTTGCCCTATTTTATTGTCATTAATTCCATTCTAACTCATAGTTACCCTGTAGGATAAAGTAGAATTGCCTTATAGCATTTACAAGGACATAAGTCTTTACAGAAACAGACTGATACATCATCTTTATTCCACAGAGCAATTGACAGGTTCCAACCACTAACCTTCAATTAATATCCAAGTGCTTAAGTAAACAATGGGCCACAAGAGTCCTGTGGAACTCTACCAGAGGTAAAGTTGATCTTTTAAAGTATTTTGGTATGACTGAATCTTTTACATTTTTTCTCCTTGGTTGTATATAATTAGTGATGTGTATCTATTACAAGTGATAAAGGATTTGGCCTGAGTTTCAAAGATGGAGGAATTTGATTGTATAAACTGAAGCAAATAGTGAATAGTAAAAATAATACTGAATTTCTGTGATTCTTGACTTAAATATCTTTTTCTGTTTATGTAATAAAATCTAATTCTGACTCAAAAAATTATTTTACACACAAGAACTCTACCAGAAGTAAAGTTGATTTAAAAAGAAAAAAAATTTTACACACGAGTCTTTTCCTCTTTCTTTCTTTAGATTAGAATTTAGTTGGAAGATAAAAGGAATTTTGTAATACAATCAAACCTCAGTATCAATAATAAGAACATTCTTTAATCAAATTCCTAATACAACTGAGAGTAGTACATAAAAATAAAGTGTTATAATGTTTAGTTTTTCAATTATAATGTTAATAATTATATTTTAGAAATGCCACATAATGTAATAAAGTATTTTACGACTTTGGAGACCTGACTTCATGAAGCCTAAACTTCATTCCCTTGCTATCCTTTTTAAACTTCAATTTATCTGAGTCTCTTGATCAAGAAAGCCCCTGAAATCACTGAAACAATAGGGTTGACTTAAATTCTGGTTTATGTGAAATTATCTCTAAAGAAGTAAATGAATTCATCATAACCTGTGATGGGAGAAATCAGTAGGAGAATATTTTCAAGTGAAAGAGTAGGAGTAGAGGATGGAAGAGGGTCCTGAAGAAACTGACATTAGAGATTATGCATAGGAGTGCATGATTCAATGTCAACCCCACAGAGCTGTGCCAGAGCTTTGTAAGTCACAATCACAAGGCTAGAGCCTAATGTGAGTTTATACTTCAATTTTATTCAAGTTAGGAAAATAGATAAAAGAACAAAACTGCCTTCAACTGTTTCTAGCAAAAACTGACCTTTAAACATAGCTCCCAAGAATTTGTATGTCATCACACGTGTATAATCACATAAGCCTTCTTGAGGCAAAAAAAAAAAAATACTGTGTGCCACTGTCCATTTTATGTGTCCCAAGTATAAAATGAAAAATTTAATAAATAGGATTCAAAATCAACTTGCAGAGAGACTTATTGCTAATCTGCTGTTGAATCAAAACTGGCTTCTAGCTGACCTTCCTGGGAATTTTCAGAGTCAGTAAATAGTGTGGGAGATTTTGAATCTTCCTTGGAACAGCTGGGGATTTAAACCACATGCTTAAAACGATTTGTAGACAGAGTAAAATGAATAATTGGAAAAATGTGCAAATTAAATATTCTCTTGGTCATAAGAAATGGAAAATATAAAGTATAACTTATATATTTAAAATACAAAAGTATAACTTACAACTAAAAGTTCATAGGAAAATAAAGAAAAAAGTAAACAGATAAAAAGTGAGAGACTACTTTCATTTGTTTCATTTGAGTTTGAGTGTTTGATTTTTGAGTTATCTGGAAAAATGAATACAAACTGAGGTGGACCTGAATCACTTGCTGCAGAAGGTCAAGGTCTGCACCTTTAATATAGATTGAAGCTCAACATCAAGAAAACAAAGAATCACACCACAGGGCCAATTGGCATCATCATGAGAGATGATGAAGAGACTGAGATCGTTCACAGCTTTAGTTTGTTTGGCTCTACAATCAACACTCTTGGTACCAGCAGCCAGGAAATAAAAAGACAAATTGCATTGGGAATGTCTGAGTCAGAGACCTCTCCAAAGTACTGAAGAGCAACCTTAGTCTGTAGGCTAAGGTGTGTCTGATCCAAGCAATAGTCTCTGCAAGTTATGTAGTAAGTTTTTAAAAATTCTTGCTCCCGAGTGCATTCCATTGCGTGAATGTAGCACAATTTCTCAATCCATTCGATTGTAGTTGGACATATGGGCTGTTTCCAAGTTCTTATGATTATGAATAACACTGCTATAAACATTGGTGTACAAATCTTCATTTGTGTCTCATTTGTACTTTCCTTGGGATATATTTCTAGCAGTAGAATAGCTGGTTCATATAGAATTTTTATGTTCAGCTTTTTGAGAAAATGCCAAGTGTGGTTGTACCATTTCACAATCTCATCAACAGTATATGAAATTCCTATTTCTCCACATCCTCTCCAGCATTTTTTGCTTACTGTCCCATTAAACTTTGCCACTGCTACAGGTGTGAGAAGATATTTCATTATGATTTTGATTTATATCTTTCTTATGGCCAGTGATTTTGAGCATTCCTTTATGTGTCTATGTCTTTTGTCCATTATGCAACTGGGTTATCAGTCTTTTTGTTAATAAATATTATGCTGCCCTGTATTACTCTGTAAACTTCTATTATGAGACACTTGTGGGAGATGGTATTGCCATTCTTTTTTTGCCTCAGTCATTAAGTTTGCTTTTCATTTTGTTGGAAAAAGTTGCTTTTCTTCTTTTTTTATTATACTAGTTTATTTACAAAATTTGAATTCATTGCTTTTCAAACTAGATTAAGCCAATTTCCCTCACCTTCCCCCATCAAATTGTATAACACCATGAATAATCCTCCTACTCAAAGTACATCCTCATCCCTCTACTTTGACCCTCCTCACACCCTTTGGATCTTCATGCTCATTCTATAGTAATGGTTCTATACAATATTTGTCCTTGTGGAACTGAGTTAGTTCCCTCAGTATAATGCTTTCCAGTTCCTTCCAAATTAGGTCATAATTTACAAAATCATTGGTCCTGTGTGCTGTGTAGTACTCCATTGCATGAATGTACCATAATGTCTCAATCCATTTGACTGTGGTTGGACATCTGTTTCCATGTTCTTGTGATGATAAATAGCACTGTTATGAATATTGGTGCACAAGTCTCATTTGTGCCTTGTTCTCATTTTCTCAGGGTATAATTCATCTGGGTCATATGGAATTTCTATAGTCAGCTTTTTGAGGAAGCACCAAACTACCTTCCAGAACGGTTGAACCATTTTACAATCCCACCAACAATGTATAAGAGTTCCTAATCTTTAGAAGGTCTCATTCATCAATTTTATCCTCCCCTGGTTGTTTATTTCTGGCTGTAATTCTAAACCTATTTTTATATTATAAATGAGGCCTTCTAAGCTTGGTCTTTCCTTTTCTATTATGATTTTTATGGCTTAGGGTTTTAGCCATAAGTCTCAGATCCATCTTAAGTTGATTTTTGTGTATGGTGAGAGCTGTGGATCCTGCTTCAGCTTTCTGAAGGTAGCAGTCGAGTTTTTCCACACCATTAGTTGAAGAGGCCGTCATTTCCCCATTTGATAGGTTTAATTTCCTTGTGAAATATAGTTGACTATAAATAGATGGGTTAATTTCTTGGTTCTTGATTCTGCTCCATTGGTCTACATGCCTTTCATTGTACTAGAAGCTCCATCTCACATACTCTTGGCATGTTACAAAGAGGGTCCAATCCTTGAAAAAAGACATCATACTTTGAAGGGTGGAGGAACCGTGCAAGAGAGGAAGACCCAGGATGAGATGGATTGACTCAGTGACTGGGAGAATGAGAATAGGTGTGTTAGAACAATGAAATTGGCTCAAGATAGGGCAGAGTTAAGAGCTCTTGTACATAGGGTGGCTAAGAGTCACAAGCGACTCAACAGCACATAAAAACAGCAGCAAATATCAGTTGTCCATTGATAGACAGGTTAATTTTTCAATTCTGTTCCTTTAGTCTATGTATCTGCCATTGTACCAGTGCCATGCTGCTTTGGTTATGACAACTGTTTAGAAGGTTTTGAGATCAGGAGTGCTATGCCTCCCATTTAACTCTTATTATCCAGAAGTGGTTTGCTTATTTGGAGTCTCTTTTCTCTCTAAATAACTTGCCAGTTGCCTCTTTTATTTCTTTGACAAGTGAATTTGGTATTTGTATTAGTATTACACTAAACATGTAGTTTAATTATGGTAGGATTGTAACTTTCACTATATTGAGTCTTCCTATCCATGAACAGTGGACATGTTCCATTTATTTAGGACTTTTATTGTTTCTCACAGAAGTATTTTTTAGTTTTTGTAAAGATTTTTTGTGTCCTTTGTTACATTTATTCCTATGTTTCTCAATTTGTGGCCGGCTATTATAAATGATATTGCTTTATTATGTTTCTTCTCTGTGTTTTCTTTGTTATTATAGAGGAATCCTCTTTACTTTTGTATATTGATCTTGTATCTTTTTTTTTACTAAATGGGTCTACTAGTAGATCTGTTTGTGTCCTTCCTTCTTTCCTTCCTTCCTCCCTCTCTATCTCTGTGTCTCTCTTTCTTTCTTTCTCCTCGTCAGGATGAGTGAACTTGATCTCATAAGGATAAAGACTGAATGAGATCATTAAAAATCAAAACATAACTAGTAAAATATAAATGTAAATCCAAAGATGGAAGGGGTAGGAGTAGAAGGATGAGGATGGAGAAGGGAAAATCAATTGGTCACAAAGTTTTAGTGTCTGGAGGCGGGGGGGAAAAGATATTGGAAACATTTTACCAGTATCTGGAAAGACAGGGTACTGGCGGGCATAGGTCAATGGTGATTAATTTTATGAAATGTAAAGAATAGGATTGGAAGGAGGAGTGGCGTCCACTTCCATAATAGCTTGCCTCCGGAAACCCTATGAACCTGGAGAGAGGATGAAAGGCACCCAAACATTGAGGACTCTCCTTC
>NW_006399860.1:9603948-9606707 GCF_000299155.1 Elephantulus edwardii | reverse complement strand
GGCACTTAACAACAAAAAAGAATAGGAATGATTGTATGACACACAATGTGAATAAAGGATAATGTGAAACACAATGTACACAAATTTCATGTGTAAACCAATATAAAATTTTAAAAAATTTTAAAAATACTTGCATGTGATACTAATTATTATAGTTGTTTATACTACGACGATCTTTGTTTTCGAATTGGAACATATAAATCTCTTCCAACATATTAGCAAATGATATTCCAAATATAGGATACTAGTAAGCACACTCAGGTCTGGATTTGTTTGTTGAAACTTCTCAATTGATATTCTGTCAATTCCTGAATTTTTACTTTATGCCAACATTATTGGTGCAACTTGGACTTCTTCCTTTGGTGCCATTCCACAGGATGCTGATGTTGCATCTGGAAGTACTTCAGTATTGCAAATAATTTTTTGATACAGCGATCAAACATATTCCTTTCATCTTCTTCTGATTTTTCCTGCATTATCCCATATCTTGTCCCCAGAATCTTTCACTATTTTAACTTAAATGGAAGGACACAGAGTTTTGTGACATCCTTATTGACTGCATGATTTTGAGAAAGTTATGCAAAATGTGAGTTGCAGTTTTGCTATTTATCCAATGAATGAAATGGCTCTTACGTGGAAATTGTAAAAGATGTTTTAACAATATTGTCTACATTTGCTGACTCATTTAACTTTTCTTCTACCCATTAGGTATTAGTAATTCGTAGGAAGGGGCACAGAATGGATACACTTAGCCGGTTGAAACATTGTGTATTCAATTCCTTTTCTATTCAGTAACTCCAATATTGTTCCACTATTGAGCAAGACTTTACTAAGACCAGTTATTACTGTTTCTTTTTTTGAAAAAGGATTAAATTCTCCATGCACCTGAAAAGCTGTTTGTTTCTGGCAAACTGCAAATGAAACACCTGCTTGAAAAATACATATGGGAAAGTCAGCAACAGCTCATCTCCTGGCAGTGTATTTTGTCTGACAATTTCTTTAGGCGTAATGAATTGGGAAAATAGGCCTTTTACAGAAACTTCAAGACTTCTAGTAACAAAAGTAGGTAGAAGAAAATATGAGGAAACAGAAAATGTTAGCACTTGTTGTTTGTCTCATTCTAGCCAAAGGAAGGACCTCAAATGTATTGGGGGAGGAGGAACGTGGAAAAGTAAAAACACTGGTTAAGGAAAAAACATAAATGAAAAACTACTTGATTTTAAATTGGGAACAATTTGGAATCAATCATTAAATAATTATTCTTCAAGAATGCTAACTGAACCTCAAGCAATGTCCTTTGTTTAAGCATTTTCTTTGTGAAAAATTTTAAAAGATTCCCACAACTTTCAAACCATATGCCTTTTCTGTAGTACCAATGAAACACTCTGCTGTTTATCTGTCAAAATCCCTAACCATGCATCCATGTAAGAAAGAATGCATTCTGGATAAAAAAAAAATATTTTTGTACTAGATTTTTTTATGATATTTAAAGAAAAGCATCAATCCCCAAAGAATCATGGGTATTTCTGTACAAAGTATGTGCAGAATCTGGTAATTCAGAAAATGCTGCTCGTTAAGTATTTACTCAGTTTCTTCATTTGGCTATTTTGCTCACCTTGGTTTTTTTTGGTTTTTTTTTTCAGATGTATAAAGATATTTTTCCAGACATATAAAATATCTTTAAAACATAGCAATGAATATATTAGATAATATGTTGCAAATTTTAATGGACTGAAAAAACGCCTAGTTAATAATAAACTTAAATATTTAAGTTTATATTGAAATAATGCAAAAATTTCATATCATAAACTTAAGATGAGCAGTCAATTCCTTTGTGGTATACTGAAAATCTGCTCCAGGGTCTGCTATGGTTCTATTCTGACTCATTACTATACAACATCCAACTATAGTAAATGCTATAAGGGAACTCTATCTACTTGTAAGGAGCTGGACTGCCAACCAAGTAGTCCACTATTCTAAGCCACTAGCTACATCATGGCTGAAAGATGAGTAATCTCCTCTCCTGCAATTTACTGCCTCTGAAAATCTTCTAGAGGATCAGCTATTGTTCATTTCTAAGTCAATGGTACACACACACAAAAAAAACCAAAAAACACAAGTGCTAAAAAATGGTATCTCACCAATTCCTGGAACCTTATTTTTTGTCAATGCCTTCATTTCAGCTTAAATTTCTTTCTTCATTACTATTAGTTCGTCATCATACACTGACTGCTTCCTGAAATGATTTAGTGTAATTAGTGAAATGATTTAACAGTAATTTCTTTCTGCTATAGAGACTGTGTGTATTCTTTACATCTTCTTTGGATGCTTCCTGAATCATTCAAGATTTTTCTCATAAAATCCTCCAGTATTGCAACTTGAGGTTTGTATTAATTTTTCAGTTCTGCCTGAGAAATGTCAAGCAAGTTCTTCCTGCTTATTATTCTTATAATCCTGGATGTGTTCATCAAGTTGTGCCAAAATCTGTAAAACACTACTTGGCATACTGAAAGGAAGAGATCCATATTTCTTCCTATTTTTCTAAAAAATAATCCAATAAAACGTGAAATTATCAAATAATATCATTAATATCACATGCAAACAAAATATTGATGAAGAATTTTTTTTAATGGCTACAATTGTACATTGAAAGAGAACTATCAAAAATCCAAGCTGAGTTTAAAAGAGAGAGTCACTTAGGTTGTTTACAACTCCTTGCCATTGTGAACAAAACTGCAATAAACATGGGTGTACATATA
>NW_006399860.1:9601541-9602939 GCF_000299155.1 Elephantulus edwardii | reverse complement strand
TGGAAACCCAAAATCTCTGTAAATGTTTATGAAAATTAATAAAATATAATTTTCTGTTAACAGAAAAATATATAAAAAAGAAGTTTAGTGGTGTTTTGTTGACAATGCAAAGACATTCCACTGTGTAGATTATAATAAATTGTAGATGGTGCAGATAAAATTGGTAATTCAATAACATTTAACTGTAATGATGTAAAATCTATTCATAGACCAAGACGTAGTTGTGTGAACAAAACAAGATTATGCTGCATGATTTGCAAAGTCAGGAAAAATGTGAGTCAGGATATATTCTTTCACTATATTAATTTAATCTATGTTCTGAGCAAATAATCAGAGAAAGTAGAATATATGAAGAATGTGGCATCAGGATTGAAGGAAGACTCATCAACAATCTGAGATAGGCAGATGATAGTACCTTACAGAACAAAAAGAAGACTATGTAGCTTTCAGCATAGGTAAGAGCTATATTTCAATATAAAAAAAAAGAAAATACTCACAATTGGATCACAAATTAACCTCATGATAAATGGGAAAAATACTGAAATTAATTATTTCATTTTATGTGACTCTACAATCAGAAACAATGAAAGCAAAAGTCAATAAACCATAGAACTACATATTGCAAAGGTAAACTTGTTTCCAAGAACCTCTTCACATCACTAAAAAGTGAAGAACTCACTTTAAAGCCCATGTTCTATATGGCTTAAATTATATTTTTCATTACTTCTTATATAGGGGAAGTTGGAAATTGATTAAAACTAAGAAATGTGATGCTACTGTTTTCGTGTGCCATTGAATGTCTCATAGCTGACCCTCCACTGGGTTTCTAGAGGCAGTAAATTATATGAGATGAGATAGCCCATCATTCTCCTGCAGGGCAGATGGTGGATTTCAACTGCATGCTGTTGGCATTGCAGTACATCTTCTACTCCCAGACCTGGGACTGGGGGTGGGAGGGACAGAGAGAGAGAGATTGAGAGATTGATTCTGCTTTTTGACTAGTGCACCCAGGTTTAATTTGTCTTACCTTGAAGACTTGAGAAGCAATATTAATAGCGTAATGCCTGATGTATTAGATGGCTAACCAAAAGGTCTGCATTTTAAATCTATAAGCTACTTCATATAAACAATATAGGAAATCTCTCAGAAAGATGAACAGCCTCAGAAAACAAAAGAGGGTTCATTTGAGTTGGAACTGACTTAGTGACAACGGGTTTAGTTTTGGTTAGTTGACTTATTGGGAGCCCTGGTTCTGAGCTTCCAACCAAAAAATACTGACAGTCCAAATTCATTTGCTTCTCCATGTTGTTGTTGTTGTTATGTGCCGTCGAGTCGTTTCCGACTCATAGCGACCCTATGCACAACAGCGCTAAACCCTGCTCTATCCTGCGCCAACCG
>NW_006399860.1:9587783-9599311 GCF_000299155.1 Elephantulus edwardii | reverse complement strand
TCGGAGGCCTGTTATTTCAGAAGTGGGTGGCCAATCCTTCTTCCTAGTCTGTCTTAATCTGAATGTTCAGATTTAAAAGAGTATCTGACAGACAGCAATTTGTGGAGCAGTTAAAGATAAATCCCTTATTGTGGGGGTAAGCATTAGTTACAGTGTTGACCCCACCCTTAGCCCAGTGCCTTGACCCACTTACTTTTCAGCTCCACCGTCCACCAGGATAACCCTTCTCATCTACCAAGTCCCTTCAGAAAATATCTTCCATTGTCCAACCTATGATATGACAGTTTGTATCTTAAGCTTTCTTGGCCTCTGTGATTCCAAATACGTCGACTGCTGACATTTTTCTTTGGCCAGTGTCTCTTAAGTTTAGTTGTGCTGTCTCCAAGGGAAGGTGACATGTCCTGTAGAACTCCTGTGTAGATTATGTTTCCCTTTCTGGCCCGAAGGCCACCATAGGAAGAAGATAAAATAGTTGGCTATTGATTGTATTAACAACCTGGAAATCTACCAGTAAGTAAATGTTTTTGGTTGGATTCCCTACAGAGCTAAAAACATGTCTCTGAGGAGACTTACTTTTATTTGATTGAGAATATTGCATCCAACCCTAATTTCTTTATGTGGTCATGGCTGATTATATCAGATTGTGTAATATGAGATAACTGTATTATAACATAAAGGGTAAAACAGAGAATCATGACCTAGTTATCATTTAGTCTTAAGCATCACAGGTTCCACAAATCAAAATTGAAACAAAGGTGGTTCATAGGGTTTGATTTTGTTTGGTTGGCAGTGGATTTGAATTTTTGGTTTAGAATGTACTTCAGAAAGCCTCATCTTTCACTGGTTGAGAACTCAGTTGCTATTTAAAATCCTGGTAGTTTGGAAATACTGGCATTCCCTGTGGAATAAAGATATGGCAGTCTGATTTTATATAGATTTACAGCCTTGAACACTTTATGGGACAATTCTACTCTGCCCTAGAGTTTTGCTTTAATTTAGACTTGACAGCAGTGAGTGCAGTATGTCCTTCAAACATAACAAATATTTTATGAGTCTGTAATGTTTTCAAGGAAAATGACGATGGAAACTAGGTAACCTGTTGTATATGCTTTCTACATTTTAGCAGTAATGCTCCTTTTCAAGGTACTTAGGAGAAGACTTTTGGGGAAACTATACTGTAGAATATGGCAAATGGAGAGTTCTAGCAGTTTCACCATCCTTTTTTGGTGTGAAACGTGTACTTACATTTATTTGTGTCCAAATTAGCTAATGGAAGTAACATATGTTTATCAACATGGTTTGTGAAAACCAGGCCATATGTATAATTTTAGCCAGCAGTCCTAGTTTATGAGGTCATATGGAAATGACATGCCTGTAAACTTAACATCTTGATGACAAATAATTGTTAAATCATACATCAAGTGTAAAGGGAAGACTTTTTAGAAATTGCTTATGATAAGAATCCATTTATGACTATCCCCCCCCCAAAAAAAAGAAAATCACCCATATCAACACTGCCCCTAGTAGAAATTGCTTCTACCATTAGTCAGGGATATCTAATCATTAGCGAACATTGGTGGTTGGTTTTGTTTTGTTTTTTTTTAAAGTTCAGAGACTAGGAGTGTTAAGGGCCTATTCAGAGCAATGTATATATAGGGACATTATATCTAGGTTTAAGTTTAGATTAATTAATGGTAACAAAAGTATAAGCTGAGACAAAATGTCATCAGATATTTGGCCTTTAAGCATTCAAGTACTATGCGTACACAGGGAAATTACCTCCTTTGTTGTACAAATTGTTTAGATTAAAGAAAAATACTAAGGGCTGCATTATATTATTTTATTTAGGAATAAAAATAAAATGTAAACATCATGCAATGTGCTGATTGAAAGCAGCCTGTGTCATTAAGAATTTATTAGGATATCATAAATGACGAAATAAAGCCATTGCAATGTCAATGCACAAGGTTGAATACATAAAATATTTTACTCTAGTCAACCCTATTGTCATTGATTTTTATATACACGAGCTGTGGTTGTTATGTACCTTAGAACTGAATCAACTCAGTTGACCCTCCAGTAGGTTGTCTGAGGTAGTAAATAACACTGGTTGAGATACCAGTCTTTCTCCTATGGGAAAGCTCACCGATTTGAATCCCAGGTGCCTTGGGGTTGGCGATGTACCTAATTTGACAATTTTACAATTCATAGAATATATATTGCCCACCACCATTTCATTTTCTCTGTTTTCTGTGAAACTAACTCTCACAGCTGTCTTAAATTTTACTATTTGGTAGGTATCTATACATGTATATGATTATGAATAAGTAGGACTTAATCCACCAATTCTACCACTATAATTATTATTTATATTATTATAAAAATAATATAAAATCCAAAACTCCTAAAAATATTCCCTTGATTTCAGCATGCCTTCCATTATGGAAAACATGTACTATCAACAACAATAACAACAACAAACTGCATAACATAAAATAGTTTGGTAGTGAGAAGGTTAAGCATAATGTATAAAACATTATGTTGACATCTCTTATTATATTAGTTTTATTGCTGTTGTGTGCTATAGAGTTGGAACTCATAGTAGACACTCCAGCAGATTTTCAGAGGGAGTTAACTTCATGGGAGGAGATTTCCCATCTTTATCCCCCAGAGCAACTGTTGGCCTTAAACCTCATGCCTTCAAGATTGCAGCACAGCTTCTTGCCATGAGAGCTTAGAGTAAGTAAAAATAGAAAACAACTTCTCATCTCAAAGTGAGTAAAATTTAGGGAGATTTGTTTTTTAAATTGTTAATGAATAATACAAATTAAAATGCCAATTAACTAGGATTAAAAGGCTTTAGAAGAACAATACCTGTCCATTATCAAACAAATCTGTCCAAGTAATGTTTTATGACTAAAAACACATAAAGTGAAAAAACAAACAAACAAAAAATTACCTAGTTATATCAGAATTTCCATGCTTACTAAGTGGTTTAGGTGCTGCATATCTTTGGAGAACTTATAGAATTATTTTCCTGTATAAAATTTTGCAAGGATTACTTGCAGGTCAAATTTTACCAGAACGTATGAAAAGCTAACTAGATATATCTAGCAAAGTGGTATTAATCAAGGTCAGAGAGTCGTCTAAGAGAAAAAGGTGACAGTTTTGGTGGGATTTATTCCTCCTTATTTGATAATACAGACAGTACTTCTTCTAGATTAGACCTGCTTATAAATAACAATAGTAGAATTTAAAATGAAAAAATACTGGAGGTTTCTTAACACATAAAGGAATTTTAGCAAAATAAAAAAAAAGTGACTTGTCTATATTTGTTTTAATAATTAACCTAGAATTTAAAGATTTGTAGAGCATAGCCAGCTAGAAAAATAGCTAGTAACAAAATTAGTTTAACAGATGGAGGATAAATTAGTTAAGTGTCCATATTCCAGTATGTAAGAAAGGCATAATTAGAAAATTATATTTGATTGTTAGGGTCTCTCTACAAGAAAAAGCTATATACTTGATGTTTTTATATTGCCTGAAGAATTTACGTAGTTTATAAAGTTTGTTATTGGAGAAAAAATGAGTTTATAAGTTTCTGGAAGCCTAGTGGCAAGAAGCTGCACTGTACTCACAAAAGCAAAGTACAAATCCACCCACTGCTCTTCCAGAGACAGATGAAAAAACCCACTGAACAATCAGCTATGGGTTGGCTACGGCGTGACTATAAACAACAACTACAAAAAGTCTGTGTTAGTAATTCAATACTTTTATGATAATTCAGTAATATTGGTTTAGCACTCTGTTAATGTGTTATGTGCAATCGAGTCATTTGTGACTCATAACGACCCTTTATACAAGAGCCCTAAACGACGTTCTATCCTGTGCCAACCTTGCTGTCTCAAACACATTCATTCCCACCACTCCACTCACAGAATCGATCCATCTTATCTAGGGTCTTCCTCTCCTGCACCATCCCTCCACTCTACCAAACATGATGTCTCCTTCCAAGGACCTGTCCCTCCTTGAAATATGCCCAAAGCTTCAGATGGAGCTTCAGAATCCTTGACTCCAGGGAACATTCTGGCTTCACCCTCTCCGGGACAAACCTGTTTGTTCTCCTAGTAGTCCATAGTATATTCAACACTCTTCTCTAGCACCACAGCTCCAAGGCATTAATTCTCTTTCTATCATCCCCATTCACTGTCCAACTCTCTGATGCATAGCACGTAATTGCAAAGACTATAGCCTGGAGCAGGTGCACCTTAGTCTCCAGCCTGATGTCATTGCACTTCAGTACTCTTGAGAGGTCCCTCACAGCTGTCTTTGCCAATGCAATTCGTCTCCTGATTTCCTGGCTGCTGTTACAACGAGTGTTGACTGTGGAGCCAAGCAAATTGAAACTGTTAACTATCTCAATCTCTTCACCATCCGTACTGATGCTGCCAAATGACCCAGAGGGGAGAATCTTTGTTTTCTTGATATTGAGCTCAATCCATATTGAAGACTGCAAACCTTGACGTTCTGCAGCAAGTGCTTCAGGTCCTCCTCAGTTTTAGCCAGCAGGGTTGTGTCATCTGCATAATTCAGGTTATTGACGATTTTTCCACCAATCTTGATGCCACATTCCTCCTTGAATAGCTCAGCATCTCAGATGATCTGTTCTGCATACAGATTGAAAAAGTATGGAGACAAAACACATCCCTGGTGGACCCCTTTCTTGATTTTGAACCATCCAGTGTCTCCCTGTTCTGTTCTGACGACTACCTCTTGGTCCAAGTATAGGTTTCGCATTAGCACGATTTAGGATTCCCATTCTTCTCAGAGTCAGCCATAGCTTCTTGTGATCCACACAGTCAAAAGCCTTTGCATAGTCAATGAAGCACAGATACACATTCTTCTGGTATTCTCTGCTTTCTGCCAAGATCCATTTTACATTAGCTATAATATCCGTAATAACATGACCTCTTCTAAATCCAGCCTGAACATCTGGCAGTACTCTGTTGACATATTGTTCCAAACATTTTTGGATAATTTTCAGCAGAATTTTGCTTGCATGTGATATCAATGATATTGTCCGATAATTTCCACGCTCTCTTGGATCACCTTTATTTGGAATGGGAACAAATATCGATATCTTCTACTCAGTTGGCCAGCTGGCTGTCCTCCAGATTTATTTCAACAAACCTACGCTGCCTTGGATGTGCTCACTAGGTTGTACCAGGAAATCTGGAGGACAGCCAGCTGGCCAACTGATTGGTTTAGCACTAAATTAAAAAACCAAAAAAGCCAACCAGGGAAATTATCACATTGGTAGTAGAATTACAAAGAAGAAATACACAATAATTTCAGTGGGTACAGTAAAAACCCTACATAAAACTGAACATACATTCATGATCAAAATATATATAAGAAAATTTAAATAGAAAGACACTTCAATAAAAGAATATTCTTAAAAAGTAAAATAAACTATGAACTAATTACTTTTTCTACAAAAGTCAAGATACCATTTTTAATCATGCTATTAAATATCATGTTAATTGTTTTAACCAGGTTATTATAGTAAGATAAGCAAGGAATTAATAATGGTAATTGGAACAAGTATTCCCAAAACATCTACAGTAAGTAACTAAAAGTGTTAACTAAATTAAAAAAAGTCACAAAATTGATGTTAATATATAAAATAAGTTGTATTTTTCACATAATAAAAATAAATAGTAAAGAAAATAATATCACTTATAGTAGTTAGAAAGCAAAAATACTTGTTATTAAATGCTGTCAAGTTGTCCATGACTCATAGCGACCCAATGAACGGAAGTCATGAACACTTGCATAACTTTCATCATTTCCCCAAGTTCATAGGGTTTCCAAGAGGCAAACATTTTCAGAAGTGGATGTCACTCTTGCTTCCAAGCTTGTTTTAATTGGGGAGCTCCACCAAACACTGTCCACCATGGGCAACCAGTATTGCATTTGGCACATCAGGGTCATTGTGTTCAGTGTCATAACAACCATGATTTACCTCTGTACAGTGAATCCACAGACCAGTGCTATACCATCTGGAAGAAATTTTGACCGAAAATTAAAAGCAGGCATGAGGGCCACACATTACAATCATCCACCCTTGGCTTGGTAGCATCACTTTCTGTCCATTAGGCCAACTGAGCTCTCTCTAAGTTGTTGTTGTTAAATGCCACTGAGTTGTAGGTGACTCATAGTGACCCTATAAACAAAAGACCTGAACACTTGTATAACTTTCTTTGTTTCTCCAAGTTCATAGATCCTTCAGACTGAAGGCTAGTATGTTGTGAGTTGGTTTTATGCTGGAAGTTGTGATGGCCTCTTGCATCTTGAGGGGCAGGTATGGAACACTTGGTGCTCTTATGCCTTTATTTTGTCCCAAATGGGTGTCAGCAGATGGAATTTGCCAGATGAGCTGGGGGACTTGGCTAATAATCCACCAGCATGGTGGCATGCTGGAATTTTGAAATGCTGAATTTTTGAAAAATACTTATACATAAAGTTAACAGAAGTTATCTAAGTCTCTCAGTCTGATAATTACAAATATTGCTGAAAGGAACAAAATATTGTATTAATGAAGATAAAAGCCATATTCAAAGATTTATTGCTTATTATTTTAAAATGCCAATTGTTTTAATCTATAGACTCAATATAATCCCATTTCTAATTCTTGAAAAATGTAGAAACTTAGAATCAAATATAAAAAAAATAGAAATAGAAATTACATAGGAGTAATTAAATCTTTGATTTTAAAACTAGCTATAATCAGGTCAAGGAATGGAGCCGTCAATATGGATTGAAGCTCAACATCAAGAAAACAAAGATTCTCACCACTGGGCTGATTGGCAGCATCTTGATAGACGGTGAAGAAATTGAGATTATTAACAGCTTTAGTTTGTTTGGCTCCACAATCAACACTCTTGGTACCAGTAGCCAGGAAATCAGAAGGCTAATTGCATTGGTAAAGTCTGCTCTCAGAGACCTCTCCAGAGTACTGAAGAACAATGACATCAGTCTGGAGAGTAAGGTGTGCCTGGTTCAGGCCACAGTCTTTACAATTAATTTTTGTCATCACACAGCTGAACAAAGACTAGGGATGATAGAAGGAGAATTGATGCTTTTGAGCCGTGGTGCTGGAGAAGAGTATGGAATATACCATGGACTGCTAGGAGAATTAACTGGTTCTTCCTGCAGAGGGTGAAACCAGGCTACTTCTTAGAGGCACGCTTTGACATATTTTGGACATGTTGCAAGGAGAGACCAGTCCTTTAAAAATGGACACCATGCCTGGAAGAGTAGAGGGACAGTCCTAGAGAGGAAGATACTCAATGAGAAGGATTGATTCAGGGACTGGGGTAATGAGGATAGGTGTATAAAAGACAACAAGTTGGCATAGACTAGAACAGGTTTCAGGGCTATTGTAATTTACAAATGACTCGACAGTACATAAAAATAGCATAATATTGCCATAAATAAGTTCTTATGGGTTGGGAGAAAAACAAACAATCAAACATATAAATTAATGAAACAGAAAAGAGAATTAAAGATGTTTCTACACATTTGTCAGTTGTTTATTTTCCACAAAGGTTTTTAAAGATAGAGCATAGAGGAATAAACTTCTATAAAGGATGAGATATGAAAAGACAAAAGAATAACGCAATGTCAGAGAAACTTGGCAAATTTTAACACCAATTGTGACAGATTATATTGACAGTGAATTCCTTTAATATGATAAGATCAACATGGCAGTGCATCTCTCTCTGAAATTTTTCCTAAAATGTAACTCCAAACTAATTATAATAATGTCATTAATATTGTTCTTAAATACTTGAGAATTTGGAGACGAAAGTGCACCTGATACAGGCCATGGTCTTTGCAATCACTTGTTATGCTTCAGAGAGCTGGACAATGACTAGGGAGGACAGACAGAGAATTGACGCCTTTGAGCTGTGGTGCTGGAGAAGAGTATTGAATGTACCATGGACTGCCAAGGAAACAAACAGATTCATCCTAGAGAGGGTTAAACGAGGCTACTCCTTAGAGGCAAGGATTCTGGGGCTTCGTCTGACATACTTTGGACATGTTGCAAGGAGAGACAGGTCTTTGGAGAGGGACATCATGCTGGGTAGAGTAGAGGGACAGCGCAGGAGAGGAAGACCCTCTATGAGGTGGATTGATTCAGTGACTGGGGTAATCGGGATGGATGTGTCAGAGGCAATGTGATTGGCACAGCATAGAGCAGGGTTTAGGGCTGTTGTACATAGGGTCGCTATGAGTCACAAATGACTCGACGGCACATAAAAACAACAACAACTTGAAAAAAGAGAACTTCAAGATTGCATCTTTTCTCCATAACTAATAAATCTGTATGCTGAGCAATCATTTGAGAAGTTAAACTATATGAAGAAGCAAGTAGTATTAGGATTAGAGGAAAAGTCATCAATAATTTGTGTATGTCGATGATATAACCTTTTTTGATGAAAGTGAAGAGGACTTGAAATTCTTGCTGAAGATGATCAAGGACTAGAGTTTTCAGTATGAATTACACCTCAACATCGAGGAAACATAGATCCTCACCATTGGACCAAAAGGCAACATGATATCTGGAGGAAAAACGTTGAAATTGTCCATGATTTAATTTAGTTTTATTTATACTTAATAGCCATAGTAAGCACAGTCAAGTTTCTTTTTTTAAAAAAAAAATATGTTGCATGGGGAAATCAGCTGTCAAGGACCTGTCCAAAGTTCCTAAAATGCTACAATGTCAACATAAAGGTTAAGATGTACCTGACTTAGTCTTTTGAATTATTATCTTTACATTTGGTAGGGGGACAATAAATATGATTACAGAAGAAAAATTGAAACTTTTAAATAATGGTTTCATGGAGAATACTGAATATCATGGATTACCAAAGATCTAACAAATCTGAAATGAAACCAAGGTGCTTATTAGCTGCAAGAATGTCCTTGTTGATTTTTACTATTGAGTTGGAGTCAACCCATAGCTGATCCTCTGGTGGGTTTTCAGAGGCATTTAGTTGCATGAGAGGAAATTTCCTGTCTCTCTACTGTGAAGCAGCTGGTGGATTTGAATTGTGTGCCTTAGGCATCGCAGTACAGTTTCTTGCCACTATGCTACCAGAATAGTGAACTTCATTTCACTACTTTGCACAATCTAACATGGACTGCTAAGAGAATGAACAGGCTCACCCCGAGAGGGTTAAACCAGGTTGCTCCTTGGAGGCAAGGATTCTGAAGCTTCGTCTGACATATTTTGCACATGTTTCAAGGAGGGACCAGTCCTAGGGCAGGGACTTCATGCTTGGGAGGGCTGTGGGGACAGCATAGGAGAGGAAGATGCTCAATGAGATGGATTGACTCAGTGACTGGGGTAATGAGGGTAAGTGTGTTAGAGACAAATGGTCACAGGATAGAGCAGGGTTTAGGGTTGTTGTACATAGTGTCCCTATGAGCCACAGGTGACTTGATTGCCCATAACAATACCACCAGAAGGAGCCAGTGTTTGGGGGGGAAAGAATGAAAAACTACCAAAGATGGATAATATCTTCCCTCGGCATTATAACCTCTGAAAACCTACTGACGAGTTAGCTGAGTCCATTTTGACTTCATGGCACACAATAATGAATATTTTGAAGTAGTGTGCTCTGGTGCTGTGCTGCCTACTCAAGACAAACAAGTCAAAACCAGCAGTAGGTCCACTGGAGAAGGATGGGCAGTATCTTCCTGTGCAATTTATTGTCTCTGAAAACTCTCCTGAGTGTCACTAGGTTTGATTCTGCCTTGACAGCACAAACAACAATAACAACATTCTGAAGTAGTTTGTTCAAACTTTACCTAGCACAGTGAGGTTTTTGTATTTAAGAGGTTTACTACACAAGTTCTTTAAATTTAATTAATTTACTATAGTATTAAAACTTTTAATTCCTCTTCACACAAACCAGCATGGCGATAGTATAATGACAGACATATAGACCAATGGAACAGAATGGAAAACCCAGAAACCAACCTATAAAATGGGGAAATGACAACCTCTTCAATAAATGGTGCAGGAGCAACTGAACTGCTACTTGCAGAAAGCTGAAAGCGGATATACATCTCACACTATTCACAAAAATCAACTCAAGGTGGATCAGAGACCTGAAGGTAAACCATTAGGTTCATAAGACACAAAACGGGAACAAGCTTAGAAGCCTTAGTCAAACATTTAAAGAAACTGCCAAATATAGCCAAAAATGCACATATGAAGAGGATAAAATTGAGGAATGGCACCTTCAGGATCAACAGTTTTGAAAAATACTATATAACTTGGGAGAGATTGGAGAGCATTATGCTGAGTGAACTAACTCAGTCTCATAAAGAAAAATACTGCATAAAAACAGAAGAAGAACTAGCAAAATGTATATTGGGACCCCAGGGGAAAAGGGTTGGGAGCAGCCAGGTGAGGATGGATAGAGGGGAATCACAAGTTCACACACTTTAGTGGGTAGAGGGAGGGGGTAAATGAAATGGAAAAGATCCAGTGGGGAACTGAAAAGATCGGTAAAGGTGGCCATAGTCCAATGGTGATTAATTTTATGGAAGATAATATTTATGAATGATTATATGAAACATAATGTCAATGACAGAAAGTGCAGGAAAATCTACATAAAAATAAACATATAAAAAAGAAATCATTCAAACTAGTAGAAGACAGATATTTAGGTTAGTAAAAATGCTGCATGTTAGAATATTTGATTGCAATATAGAAAAAAGTACTCATGATCGATTTCTCTCTTAGTCCTGAAGCTCATTATTCTTTATTAAAGTATCAGATCAGCATGTTTCTTGTTTGCTTTGCATCTAACTCATGAGATATTGACAATTTTAAAATGCCTCCAAGGGTTGGGCCTGTTACTGAGATAACAATTTTATTACATGTTAATAAAAATATAAAATATTCAGTCTCTGATGAACTGACTTTATTGACATTTCAGTGTCCTAAAGCTGTAGACATATGTTTTCTAGAATTGGGCCTGTGCTTCACTTTGACATCTATAGCAATTCATGCATAATTTCCCACATTGCTGTAACTCAGAACTCATTCTGGTTTTACACTTGCACTTGCTTAACTGTGTTGCTTTTTAACAGGATGGGGGGGAAGTCAAATATTGAATATTATTGAAGAGCTAGGTCAAAAAAAGAATTGTTGTTGTTGTTGTTGTTATGTGCCATCGAGTCGCTTGCGACTCGTAACGACCCTATGTACAACAGCCCTAAACTCTGCTCTGTCCTGTGCCAATTACACTGTCTCCAATGCTCCCATCCTGATTACCCCAGTCACTGAATCAATCCACTTCATAAAGGGCCTTCCCCTCCTGCGCAGTTCCTCCACCCTCCCAAGCATGATGTCCTTCTCCAAGGACCGGTCTCTCCTCAAAACATGTGCAAAATATGTTAGATGGAGCCTCAGAATCCTTACCTCCAAGGAGCATTAGTGACATTTA
>NW_006399860.1:9578687-9585355 GCF_000299155.1 Elephantulus edwardii | reverse complement strand
GTACTGAATGTACCATGGACTGCCAGGAAAGCAAATAGATTCATCTTGGAGAGGATTAAACCAGGCTGCTCCTTGGACGCAAGGATTCTGGGGCTTCGTCTGACATTCTTTGGACATGTTGCCAGGAGGGACGGGTCCTTGGAGAGGGACATCATGCTTGGGAGGTTGGAGGGACAATGCAGGAGGGGAAGACCCTCTATGAGATGGATTGATTCGGTGACTGTGGTAATCGGCATGGGTGTGTCAGAGGTGGTGCGGTTGGCGTAGGATAGAGCTGAGTTTAGGGTTGTTGTGCATAGGGTCGCTATGAGTCGCAAACGACTCGATGGCACATAACCACAACAACAACATTTGAGTAACTGGTATACACCATGTGGCTCAATATGGACAAATTGTCCTCTTAAGGAATATCAATGTGCACACATAATAATTATATTATGGTGATTTCTGTGTACACACCAGTTAATTTTCGCTCATTGACCTCAATGTGATAGAATGGGTTTGCCCTATAGGATTATCTGATTTTCATAGTTAAAGAAGCTCATCTCCAAGCCAATTATATCATATGAAATCTAATATATACATGAAAGAAGTCACTGAAAGGAAAAATAAAAGTATGAGTATAGTCAAATGTCTAGAAGAATTACAGGGAGCTCTCAAAGAAAAAGACATTTATACATAAATGAAACAAAGTTAAGTTGGACTGCCTTGTTTTTTTTGAGTTTTCAAACTTTTAGGCTTTTGATACTCTGTTAATGAAAATATTAATGTTTTCCTTCTATTTAACTCTTTTCTAGTTTTATTGTCTCAAACAAGTTCTGGCTTTCTCAGGTTCCATTGTATATATTTTTTGAAGTAATTTTAAGCTACTTCATCTGCTTTTAAAAGTGTAAAGGGGTTTATTGATTTTATCTCATTTGTATTAAACACTCATTTTTTTATGTATTAAAATGGTAGACAGCAAGGTGATGCTAAATTACTCCAAAACTGAGTATGACAGGAATGAGCTCATGTCAGGGATAAAAGTCTTTAGAAAATGAGTGAGAATAAAGAAAAATTTTAAAGGAGATAAAATGCCAGGTTCTAAGAAGCTAGACAGAGTCTCCTATGATATCTTCCAAATACATCTCAAATGCAGTCACACTCCAGATTTCATTACAAGTAAAAATTAATTATAATTTTTTGCAAATGAAGTAAAGAATATCAGATTTTGGGAAGATAAAGGCACACACAGACCATCCTTTTGATTCTCCACACAAATGCAATAATGGTACAGTAGTAAATATTGTTGTTGTTGTTGTCAAGTTTTAGCTGACCCTCCAGTGGGTTTTTAGATGAAGATTATCACAAGGGGGAAGGTTGTCCATCTCTCTCCAATGGAGCAGCTTGTGGATTTGAACTACATGCCACTAAGCCATCAAAGAAAGACAAAACAGGAAGCAGATAAAGAAGTGGAGAACCTGAAAAAGAAAGACTTTCAAAAATGAACTCCAAGTCACTTATGGTAGAAAAAGAATTATTGTCTCACTGTCCATGCCCCTCTTACCAGACACATGAGCTGCCTGCTGCTATAAATTGGAGAAATGACTGTAATAAGAGTCCATTCTCTAACTATCATAACCCTAACCCTTACAAAAGAAGGAACACTGAGCTTCAGCCCTAAAACCAAGCAGGCAGGACTCAAGTGTCCACTTGGCAGTGTGATAGCACCTCTCCCACTGTGGATTTCCAGTCTTCTATGAATTACTATGGCAGGCAACTGATGTGAAGTCTGCTGTCTCCATCAACCTTCCATCTGCCTCCATGTATACCTCTAAAACCAGCAGGAAAACCTTTTACAGAATCCATTAAAGTCTATCTACTTTCCTACCCAGATGTGGTAATGAGCACTGCTCACTAAGGCCGCTGTGTATTTGGATCTTGAGTGGAAGTTGCATTCAAAGCCAACAAAATACAGGAAGGAGTAGGTATGGAGTTTGATAACAATGAAGCAGACCTCCCTGGGGGTCTATTCCAAGTGAGAAACTACTACCTGACTCAGTCTCTGTCATTTTAGCCATCGAGGCATTCCTACATAAATCTCCTGTGCAAATGGAGCCTGCTCCCATAGTCAGCATTTTATTTACCTCTCTATGCATCTGAAGCTCATGTCTTTCAATTTTATATAGACTAATCCCACTTCTAATTGTTACTGAGCATTGCTGATACATGGTTTTTGTTTTTGTTTGTGTTTTCTGCTAGAAAATACAAACAGGTTAAGTAGTTATCTTGAATAGAATTTTTACTCACAACCCACAGGCTGTTAGCGTGGGAGCTCTAATAGCTACAAGTAAGATTTCCATGAGGATTTGTCCAGAGCATAATACCCTACTCCAACTAAAAACTACTCACTAGTATCCCTGAAATGAGCAAGAAAAGCCTCTCAGAGGGTTCATTCAGAGCATTACTACCCATTCCTCTGGAACACTTCTTAAAGAAGATTCTCTGTTGTGGATGCAGACAAAGGACCATCTAGATGGAGATGTTTACTCCCACCATCCCATGACTACAAAAGGTAGGGAAGGAAATATAAAACCAATGAGACAAATCACCTACAGGTCCTTTGGGGGAGTTGTTGACATTTATCAAACTGAGAGGGCTATACAGAAAAAAACTTCGAGCTTTGCATTTCAATGGTGAATATTCTGTGGGCAAAATACTGAACACATGACACAAAACAAAATGAAAGGAATGCCCAATGACTATACCAGAAAAGGTTTGACAGATGGTCATTTATTTCAGGAAGTAGAATACAATCAAGAACAAATAGTATTGAAAGGCATAGTTAAATTGCACTGAAAATATAGGGGAAAGAAGACAAGTCTTAGAATTAACAAAATACCAATTGAGATAATTTAATAAATGGATACAGTACTGTAGTACATACTCATTCATCTACAGTAAGAAAATCTGGAGAGAGATACCTGACCTCATCTAACTGATTAGAAGAATTCCATACTTGTGCTCATTTTAAAGAAAGGCAATCCAAAAAGAATGTATGGAATATAGAACATTATCATTAATTTCATAGCAAGTAAGTTCAACTGAAGTTAATCGAAAAATAATAAATTGCCCAAAATCTGAGCTGGATTTAAAAGATGTGAAATAAGAAATAAAATTGCTAAAGTAAGATGTATATTGACTGAAACGGATTATTTTTT
Source organism: Elephantulus edwardii (assembly GCF_000299155.1). NCBI lineage: Eukaryota > Metazoa > Chordata > Mammalia > Macroscelidea > Macroscelididae > Elephantulus > Elephantulus edwardii. The sequence continues at coordinate 9,582,155 of NW_006399860.1, read as the reverse complement.
AACCATACAAGAATGTAACTCTAATGGATTGGAAGAAATTATTGATAATATTATGAAAAAGGAGACATCCTAGAATGTTTAATCATATTCATACTGAACCTGCACAAAGACAAAGAGAATATCTTTCAAACAGAATAAAGAAATCTTGCAGATATAAATTGGGGAAATGTATGGGTCAAGATTATATATTTTACCATACTTCTTTGTTACACTTCTCTGACCAGCAGGAAAGTTCTGGGCAATCAAATGAACTACTCAAGACTTACCTTAGTCTTAGTCAAAAGGTAAGGGAAGAAGTCATGGTTGACTGTCCACATGACCTCTACATCCTTACAGTTTATATTTAGAAGTTTATCATTACATGTTGTTGTTGTTGTTATGTGCCGTCGAGTCACTTGCGACTCATAGCGACCCTATGTACAACAGCCCTAAATTCTAATCTGTCCTATGCCAATCTCACTGTCTCTGACGTTCCCATTCCGATTATCCCAGTCACTGAATCAATCCACCTCATAGAGGGCCTTCCCCTCCTGCGCTGTCCCTCCACCCTACCAAGCATGATGTCCTTCTCCAAGGACCGGTCCCTCCTTACAACATGACCAACGTATGTTAGACAGAGTCTCAGAATCCTTACCTCCAAGGAGCAGCCCGGTTTAACCCTTTCCAGGATGAATCTGTTTGTTTTCCTAGCAGTACATGGTACCCTCAATACTCTTCTCCAGCACCACAGCTCAAAGGCACCAATTCTCTTTCCATTCTCCTTAGTCATTGTCCAACTCTCTGACGCATAACAAGTGATTGCAAAGACCAAGGCCTGTATCAGATACACCTTAGTCTCCAGAGAGACATAAGCAGCAAAATATGTTAACTTGACTCCAAGATGCTTTTTTCAAACTATTTCTTTTCTTATTTGTTGACCTTCCCTATTTCCATAATTACATTTTTATCAGAATGCAGGTTCAGCATAAGAATATAGGTCCTGAGCACCCTAGTATTTTTTTTTAACCCTTACACTTATTCAACATCTAATTTGAGAAAATAATCTGAGAAGAATGTGGTAAGAAGGTTAGAGGAAGACTCATTAGCAATCTGTGGCACACAGATTGCTTGCTGAAAATGAAGATTTTAAAGTATTTAAATGAAGATTAAGATGGGTTCAAAAGTGGTCTTGGAATGAGATATATCATTGCTGACTGTGGATCATACATCTATGAAAACTTTGAGAAGAATAGGAATCCCAGAACGTTTAACTGTTCTCATGTGAAATTTATAAACCACGAAGCAGTTCCCTAATATAATGAGAGAACACACGGTTTTAAATCAGGAAATGTGTACATCAGAGTTTTATAGTTCATCCATGGTTTTTTCCAAGATATAAGAAACTATTTAAAAGAATTTTTAAAAAATACATGTATACAAGGAGCTCTAGAGTGTGAATGGAGCTATGCTGGCCTCATGGCAAGAAACTGTGCTGCAATCTCGAAGGCACAGGATTCAAAGCCATGAGCTGCTTCTCCGGAGAAGGATTAGCAGTCTCCTCCAATATTAATATTTGATTCTAACGGTTACAACTGTAGGGTATACAACAACAGTAACAGTGTCTGGGAAGTCATGTGCTTCAAATTCAACAGCTTCTCCAAGGAAGAGAGGGATAATCTGCAATGTCATATATAACCTCTAAAAATCCACTGAAGGATCAACTATAAGTCAGTTTCACCTCAACAGAGTTTGGTTTTTATTTGTTTGGTTTTTTTGTTTTTTTAGTATTCAATCTGTATGCTAAGCAAATAAGAAAAACAACTATGTGAAGAGCAATGATGTCAGTCTGAAGACTAAGGTGTGATTGATCCAAGCCATAGTCTTTGCAATTACTTGCTATGCATCAGAAAACTGAACAACAACTAGGGATGATAGAAGGACAATTGATGCTTTGAAGTGTCGAGCTGGAGAAGAGTATTGGCTATACACACACACAAAACACCACAACAACTATATTAAGAATGTAGTGTCTGAATCAGAAGACTTATCAATAACCTGAATTATGTGCACTCAAGTCAACTCCAATGCATAGTGATCCTATGCACAATAGCTTTGAAACTTTCTGTATCCTGAGTCAATCTCACTGCCTCTAACACACATACTCCCAGAACCCCAATTACTGTGTCACTCTATCTCATCTGGGGTCTTCCTTTCCTATACTGTTCCTCTACCCTTCCAGGTAGGATATCCATCTCCAAGGACTAGTCTTTTCTGGTAACATGTTTAACTCCTTTGTTATAGCTACTTTGTCAATCCATCTCACTGAGAGTCATCCTCTCCTTTACTGACCCACTCTCTTTACCGACATAATGTCTTTTTCCAAGGACTAGTCTTTCCTAACAATATAACAAAATTATGTGAAATGAAGGTTCACCATCCTTTCCTCTAAGGATCTACATGCCTGCACTTCCTTCAAGGCACATGGATTTGTTCTGTTTACTTTCAAGATATACCCTTTGCCAACACCATAATTCAAGGCATTTATTTTTCTAGTCATTCTTGTTCATTATCCAAATTTCATTTGTAAAAGCCATGGAATATACTATATCTGCATGAGGCTCACCTTAGTCATTAAACTGATACCCTTCCTCTTTAGCACTTTAAAGAAGTTCTTAACAATTGAGTTTTCCATGCAACATGTCTTTAGATTTTTTTAACTACTGACACCATGCATGTTTATTAGGAATCCAAGCAAAATAAAATTGTTCACAGCTTTGTTTTATTTTCCATCTAAGCTGAAGGAGTTGAAAAACAAATTTAAGCCATGGGTGGCAATATTTAAGGATACTTTGGGTAGAATGTTAAATGATCCAGGAAGTATCAAGAGAAGATGAAAGGAGTACACAAAGTCACTGTATCAGAAGGAATTGGCTGAGACAGAGGAATTTCATGAAATAACATATGAGCAAGAGCCTATGGTGATGAAGGAGGAAGTTCAAGTTGTTCAGAAGGAATTGGCTAAAAACAAGGTTCCAGGAGTTGACAGTATACCAATTGATTAATTTCAACAAATAGATGCTGCCTTAGATGTGCTCACTAAGTTCTGCCAGGAAATCTGGAGGACAGCCAGCTGGCCAACTGACTGGAAGAGATATATATTTGTTCCCATTCCAAAGAAAGGTGACCCAAGAGAGTGTAGAAATTATCGAACAATATCATTGATATCACATGCAAGCAAGATTCTGCTGAAAATGATCCAAAAACGTTTAGAACAATATGTGAACAGAGAACTGGTAGATGTGCAGGCTGGACTTAGAAGAGGTTGTGGTACTAGGGATATTGTAGCTAATGTTATATGGATCTTGGCAGAAAGCAGAGAATACCAGAAGAATGTCTACCTGTGCTTCATTGACTATGCAAAGGCTTTGATTGTGTGGATCACAATAAGTTATGGCTGACACTGAGAAGAATGGGAATCCCAGAACATTT
>NW_006399860.1:9567668-9577802 GCF_000299155.1 Elephantulus edwardii | reverse complement strand
AGGGCTCTTATACATAGGGTCACTATGAGTCACAAGTGACTCAATGGCATATAACAACAACAACAACATGATGTTTGATATGAACCAAAGTTCTTTTCAAAACGGAATACAAAGACATCAGTTTGAAGAATGAGATGCCCTATACTCAAATAACTGCCTTATACTCAGATCAGTGTTAAGCAGTGAGTAAAGGAAAGTAAGGAATCCTTTTTTTTCTTTTTATTGTGGCATTGTTGAAGAATATAGAATATACTAAAGTCTACCAAAATAACAGAAAAAATCTGTTTTGGAAGAAGTGCAGCCAGAATATTCTTTTTTAAAAATTATTTTATATTGCTTTACTTACAAATTCATATACATTTGTTAAACCCTGTTCTTAATTCACATTGTGTTTTTTACAGAGTCATTTCCTTGCATTATGTTTTATAAAATTAATCACCATTGGACTATGTCCATTATTCTTTCAAGTCCCCATCGGATTTTTCCCATTTTCTTTACCCCTTCTCTCCTATCATCAAATTGTGGAATCTTGTGACTTCGCTCCTACCCATCCTCTACCCTCTGTTCCAACCCTTCCCCTCCCCTTGGTTCTCCATACATGTTTTACTATCCTTTTATTTTTACAATAATGATTTTATGCCATATATGCCCTTATAAGACTGAGTTAGTTCACTCAGCATAATGTTCTCCAACCTCTTCCAAATTATGTAGTATTTTTTTAAATCATTGCTCCTGAGTGCTGCATAGTATTTCATTATGTGAATGCACCACAATTTCTCAATCCAGTAAGCTGTAGTTAGAAATTTTGTCTGTTTCCATATTCTTGCAACAGTGAATAATGTTCCTATGAACACTGAAGGGAGCTCTGGTGGCCTTGTGGTAAGAAGCTATGCTGCAATCCCGAAGGCATGTGGTTCAAGACCATCAGCTGCTCCATGAGATAAGGATGGGCAATCTCTTCCAGCGTGATTAACTCCTTCTAAAAATCTGCCAGAGGGTCAGATATGGGTTAGTTCCGACTCTACGGTACACAACAACAATGAACATTGGTGCACAAATTTTCATTTGTATCTCAGTTGTAATTCCCTTGGGATATATTCCTAATCATGAAATAGCTGGGTCATTCATCTGACAAATGCAATCAGTAAGTCACAATCTGGAAAGGATGAAATTGAGGAGCATGACTTTCTAAAAATTAAATCTCTATGCTCATCAAAACCTTTTTGCAATATGATGAAAAGAAATCCTACTGGTTGGGAAAATCATTTGGCAATAACATCTCAGACAGGCACTCATAACAAAAGCTTACAGAATACGCCTGAACCTACAGAAGAAAAAGACTGATAATTACAAAGTGTATAAAATACATGGGAAGACTTTTCACATAGAAAGACATTCAGATGGCCAAGACACATGAAGAAATGCTCAAAATTTCCAGCAATAAGAGAGATGCAAATCAAAACTACAATAGAGTACCTTCTCATCCCAGTAGTAGTGGTGAAGTTTAGCAGGACAATACGCAACAAATATTGTAGAAGATGTAAAATGGTAGGAACTCTCATAAACTGTTGATGGGAAGGTAAAATGGTACAACTAGTTTGAAAGGCAATTTGGTGACTTTTCAGAAAACTCTTTAGAAATGACAGGGACTATGAACATGTTTTTGGGAAGGACATATCTTGAAAAAGACATTATGCTTGATAAACTGGAGAGTCAATGAAAAATTGCTCCTGAAATTGATGAAATAACAAAATGGCCAAGTTAATGGGTACAAGCACATCAGTGACATTGAGGATGATGTTGTATAGGATGATTTTTTCATTCCTACAGTTGTTGTGAGTAGGAACATAATAGATAGCATGTGACCATAATAACAATCTTAGCTGAAGTAGGCTGCTACTTCTATCTGTTCCAGAGTTACTAGGTGGGTTGGAACTGATGAGACATTTAACCTAACAGTTTAGTGTTTAACATATAGGATATCATTCGGGGGTGGAGGGGGAGGAGGTGATGGATAATTCAAGAATCATATTGAATGTGTTAAGAGTAGTTAGCCATTGTTCTTGCTTTATGAAGGAGACTATTGATAATTTTACAGGTAAAATATTGATGTCAGAATAATAAATAGATTACATGTACTCATAAAAGGATGAGTCAGTTTCACAGATTACAGTTTGTCCCTGTGTTTATATTCTAACAAAGAAAACCTTAACTTGTTCTGTTGTACCATATCTTCACAAGTAAGGATATAAAGCAGAGAAATTTAGATCTCGTGAGTATTAAACTACAGTAATATTGATACCCTTCCCAAAGAATGTGCAGGCTCTGACTGCTAAGAGAACAAACAGGTTCATCATGGAGAGGGTGAAACCAGGATGCTCCTTGGAGGCAAAGATTCTGAAGCTTTTCTGACATACTTTGGACGTGTTGCAAGAAGGAACCAGTCCTTGGAGAAGGATGTGAGATGGTATTTCACCGTGGCTTTCCTTTGCATCTCTCTTATTAACAATGATTTGGAGCATTTCTTTATGTGTCTTTTGCCATCTGAATGTCTTCCTATGTGAAAAGTCTTTCCATGTCCATTTGTAATTAGGCTATCAATCTTTTTCTTGTGAAGTCCCTATATTATTCTGTTATCTTTTATTATGAGAACTTGGTGAGATGTCATTGCTATATTTTCCCCCCAATTGGTAGGTTTTCTTTTCATCCTATTTGAAAAAGTTTTTGGTGTGCATAGGGACTTAATCCTTAGAAGATCCCATTCATTGATGTTATCTTCTCCTGCTTATGTATTTCTAGCAGTATTTGTCAGTCATTTTGTATCGTAGAATAGTCCTTCTAAGTTTGTTCATAATTTTTCTTTTATGATCTTTAGGGGTTTGGACTTGTACTGTAGATCCACCTTGAGTTAAATTTTGTATATGGTGTGAGAGAAATGTGCATCTTGCATCACCTTTCTGCTGATAGAAGTCCAATTTTGACTGTGTTATTTATTGAAAAGATAGTAATTTCTCCATTTGATAGACTTTGTTTCCTTTTTTAGAATCAGCTGACCATAGGGAGATGGCTTAATTTCTGGGTTCTCAATTCTGTTCCATTTGTCTATGTGTCTGCATTCACCAGTGCAATGCTGTTTTGGATATTGCAGATGTGTAGTAGTAGGTTTTGAAATCAATGTGTCCCATACCTCTCACTTAACTTTTATTTTGCAAAAATGTTTTTCTTATTCAGGGTCTCTTTCCTTTTGAGATAAATTTGCCTATTGTCTTTATATCTCTTTGAAACATTAAGTTTACATATCTATTAGGATTAAAACAAGCTTGGAAGGAGGAGTGGCATCCACTTCCATAATAGCTTGCCTCCGGAGACCCTATGAACCTGAAGAGAGGATGAGAGACACCCAAGCATTGAGGACTCTCCTTCATAGGGTCGCTATGAGTCGCCTGAGACTAAACAGCACTTAACAACAACAACAACTGGGATTGCATGAAGCATTTGTCATTTTCACTATATTGAATCTTCCTATCCATGAAAGTTTTCCATTTCTTTAAGCTTCCTACTGTTTCTCTCAGTAGTGTTGTGTAGTTGTCCTTACAGATATACTTTGTGTCTCTGCTGTTGTTGTTGATTGGTGTCAAGTACAACTCATAGTGACTCTAAATGACCTAATACCTTACCATAACTATCATCATTTCTCCAAGTTACCATAGGAATGTGGTTTAGGAAGTGGATGCCACTCCTGCTTCTCTAGTATGTTAATTCCCAAGTATCTCAACATATGGTTGGCTGTTGCAAATAATATTGCTTTCTTAGTCCTTGTCTATGTCTTCTTACTGTAAAGGAATACCAGTGATTTTTATAATTGATCTTGCAACTTGCCACTCTACTAAATTAGCCTACTAAGTCTACCAGTTTTGCTGTTGAATATTTGGAGTTTTCGTTGTGCACTGTTGTGGTGTTAGCCTAAAGTTGGCTTTTTTTAGCCATTAGTTTAGTTCCCTCTGTTCTCCAACTACCTTAATGGAAACATGGTCTCACAAATCAGGGTGGCCTCATAAATTAGGAACAGCTGAGAATCAGTGTAAGAGAGCATTCTCCAAACTGGTGGGAGAGTGGGGGGAATTGTGTTTCAGAACACCAACAGAGGAAGGACAGTGTGACTTTGTTTAAGTGTCTTGCAGCGTCCACCCTGGCCCATTGTTTACCAGTTTCTGTGAAAACACTGGTCTGCATACCTGCAGTCACGTGAGTAATTTCTCTGATGGGTCTGAGCCGTTGTAGGATCTTCCAGCAAATCTTTTTACCGGATCCAAAAGGCCATAGAGAAATTGAGGAAATGAGCCACAGATAGAGCTGTTAATATCAGACATTATGGATTTATATAACTCGATGAACATTTACAATTATGTTGACCTCTGGTTTCTGATTAGTAGTGTGTATAATACTGTGATTAATAGTGCATATTATAATAAAGGCAACTATCATATAATTTGCATAGTGGCAGTTTTACCACTTCTTTGTTGGTCTGGATTCCTATTTCCTTCTCTTGACGTGATGCCTTAACAAGTACCTCCAACATAATATTGAATAGGAGTGGTGAAAGTGGGCATTCTTGTCTGGTCCCTGTTCACAAGGGAAGTGCCTTTAATCTTTACTGAGAATGATGTTGGTTTTGTATAGATATTTTTAACTATGTTGAAGAAATTACTTTCTATTCCTATTTTGCTGAATGTTTTAATTAGGAAGGAATGTTGGCTATTGTTGAATGACTGCTATGTGTCAATTGATAGGATTATGTGGTTCTTATTCTTTGATAACTAACGTGATAATTTATACTGATGGTTTTTCTAATTTTAAACCATTCTTGAACACCTGTTACGAATCTCACTTGGTCTTGATGAGTTAATTGAGTTTTTGGTTTTTGTTTTCGCGTGTGTGTGGGGTTTTTTTGTGTATATGTATGTGTACTGTTGGGTTAATTTGGCCAGGATTTTGTCAAGGGTTTTTGCATTTATATCCATAAGAGATATTGGTCCATAGTTTAATTTTTTAGTAATTACCTGGTTTTCATATTAAGGTATTATACTTGCTTCATATGATGATTCTGGGAGGGTTCCTTCTTTTTTCTATAATTTAAGTAGCATTGTTAACATTTCTTCCCTGAATGTTTGGTAGAATTTAGCCATGATGCTATCTGCTCCAGGACTATTTTGGGGAGAGCTGGCAGTTGGAGGGTGATAATAGATCTTAATGATGTTAAACTTAGCAGTTTGTAGGTTTTTACCCTTAGGAGCAGCTGGTGGATTTTAACAGCTTCTGAACTTTCAGTTAGTATCCTTGTATGTAACATACAATGTTTTTTAACTGCCCTATCAGATCTCAAATACAAAACCTGGAAATTCCTGGTGAAATAGTAGATAATCTCATGTTCTAAGATATGAAACCTCTCTCTTTACTTCACTCATTATCCAATGATCAATTTTCATCACAAAAGCCAAACATTGGATTGTTTTCTGGAAATTAAAGAACTAGTGGTTCTAATAACAACGATAAAGCTATTTGATCTAAGAAAACCAGCATTAAGTATGTATGTAATTTACAAAGATGATAATCTTGCTTTAAAAAAAATGCTGTCTAGCTAATTACCTTTCATAGCAACTTTGCTAACAATAGATTAGAATCTTGCCCTCTTTTGTGTCATGCACATGATCTCTGATATGTTTGAGCCCATTGTTATAGTCACTGTGTCAATGTATCTTGTTGAGGGTCTTTGACTTTTTCATTTACCTGATATCTTTTTTCCAAGAACTACTCCTTCCTGACAAAATTCCAAAAGTATGTGAGATAGTTTCATTATCCTTGCCTCTAAGGTGAATCATTGTAAAGTAAGAGATCTATTTAAATTTAACAAAGGATCAGAAAAGACCAGAATTTTGATTCATTCAGTTTCAACACTCCGCTGTGAATTTGCATTTCTCCTCCAGATACACTGAATCAGAATCTACATTTTAACAAATATTCAAGTGACTGTCATGTATATATAAGAATCAACTGTGAAAATGATATTGAGATTTTATGACCCTCACCAGAGGATACAATTGAAATGAACTTGTTTGAAACCCTGAGAAAGATTTAAATAAATTTGGGGTTATACTCAATACATTATTAAAGATTCTTATTTTCTTCCTTCTGTCTCTGCACTTTTGAGAATTTATTCTTTTGATCATCTAAACCCAAGGATAAAATTTGAAGAAGAGAAAGTAAAATTCAAGTCAGCTAGTTCTGCTGTTGCTAATAGCGTCATTAGTAACTTTTTGAATTAGAAAGTTTCTGTATAGTAATTGTTACCCCAGGGTACTGGTTAACTTTAGTGACCTAAGAGTAGAAATATAGCTGTGAAAATGATCTGACTTATAATTTGAGGTGCAAGATAGGGCTTAGATTTTATGATATTGTCTAACCACGGCTGCAAAAATGTTGTCAAAAAATTGTTTACCTTTATAAGAAGACTTTGTAAGGTTAGAATGCAAACACAGTACCCAATTAGAATAGAAACCACTGGTCATGGTAATGTTTAAAATTACATACAGTACAAGCTTAACTTGCACTAGAGGTTTTATTTGCTAATCAACGTGAGGGTGTACATTATCTTGATTATAGATACTGTAAAATTCTGGTATCAAAATTATTTTAGTAAATATAATTATTCACCAAATATAATTATATTTTAAAAATACAAACATCTGAAGAAAGAATTTTTTTTTCAATCTAGCTATGTTCTGACAGACACTAATGGATGCAGATGGGTGTGGGTGCTGCATGATAACTAATTTTTATTCTGTGGATAAAATTGCTGTGATTGTTTTTCATTTTGGGAACTGTTTTAAGATTTAAATTAATATTTTTCATTTTTTTAAGAAAGAAAAAAATGAAAAGATTAAATCAGTAGCACTTAATTATTGGGGTAAATCAGCTTGTTACTATTTTATTTATAAGCAAAGACTTCTATTTTATGAAGTAATTAGGTTAATCAATATTAATGTACTTTAAGGTGATATTAAAAAATTGTCACAGATTTTTTATCGGGATTTATCAAAAATAACATGGGACCCTTACTTTCATATTTGTTAAAAATATTATAAGGTAAAAGAACAGATCAATAAGATTAAATCAAGCTGATTGCATACAAAGAATAAGGTTGTCTTATATACATTGTGGTTACTATAATAATATAAAGTTCCAAGCCTATTATAAAACATAAGTTGCTTTAATTGCCTAGACTTTTAGCCACCAGTCTGGGGCTATTTCTAGGTTGGGAAGATGAGTTGGATTCTACAAGGTGTGTTTTCTGGCCTCCTATTTAAAAAGGCTTTAGGGCCCTTAAGACTGCAGCCTGTGTTCCAGGTTTTTTGTGCCTCTCCTGAATAAAACAAGCTTGGAAACAGAAGTGACATCCACCTCCAAAAAAAGCTTGCCTCCAGAAACTCTATGAACTTGGAGAAAAGATGAAAGTTTTATGCCCGAGATTTCCATTCATAGGGTTGCTATGGGTCATCTACAACTCTACAGCACTTAACAACAGCAACATATATAAACATTTTATTTTACTAGCAAATATTTATTTCTTTATAAGTATTTGGTTTCTCTTTTACATAATAATTTTTAAAAAGACATTTTTTTTGTTAAGTGCCAACATGCTTACTATGACTTATAGCAACCCTGTGGAAACAGATGGGAATCTTGCCCTATCCAATGCCACTTCTACTGTACATGAGCCCATTGTTATAGTCACTCTTTCGATTCACCTTGCTGATGGCCTTCCTCTTTCGCTGACCTTACACCTTTCCAAGCTTGACATAGTCTTCCAAGGACTGGCATCTCCTAAAAAATATGCCCAAAGTATATAAGGTTAAGTTTTATCTTCTTAAAGTCAAATCTGCTCATTGCTAAGAATCTTAGTTTCTCCACTTCTCACCAATATTGATTTTGCCATTAATTATATCTACGCTGTAAAGTATTCAAAAGTATTTCATTGTGATTTCGAGTTGTTTGTCCCTATAACTATTTATGCTGGGCATCATTCTATGTGTTTATTTGTTATGTGTATATCTACTTTTGAGAATTGTGTCTGATAGAGGTGTTCTGTTTTGGGGGTGTTTTTGGGGGTAGAAGGGGTGTTATGCCAGTATATAGTGTTCTTTATTTTCAGACTCCTAACTATAATTTTCCAGAATTGAACTACTTCAAACAAGAGCCAGTTGTGTTATATTTTCCACTTTTGTTGTTGTTTTGTGCTGTTGAGTACAACTTATAACAACCTTATGAACAACAGATATGAACTTTGTCCTATTCTGGGTTAACCTCAACATTTCTGACACACTTGAGTCCATTGCTGCAGTCCCTATGTCAATCCACTTCATTGAAGATCTTCTCTTTTGGTGACCCTCCACTTTTCCAAGCATACTGTCTTTTTCCTAGGAATAGCCTCTCCTACCAACATGCCCAATGTATGTGACATGAAGCTGTGCCATCCTTGCCTCCAAGGAGCACTCTGGCTGCACTTTCTCTAAGACCTGTCCATTTGTTCTTTTGGCAGTCCACTGAGAAGTCAGTTACAATTGCTACAAAAATAAGTAAAGATTGATAGCAATAATATAACCCATTGCTGACAAATCAATTCTAATTCATAGTAACTGTACTGGACAGTAAAACTGTCCTATACCATTTCCAAGGATCCAATCTTAAATGAACACAACTGTCACAGTGTGTCCTATGCAGTTGCTGTTGAGTTCACACCATTCTTCTAAATATTAGCAGCTGAGCATTTAACCACTGAACCAACAGTATTCTTACTAGTGTAAAAAGGAAAGCAAAGTCTTATTTCCTCTTACATGCTCCGTGGAACAGAAAGGTCTCTTCATTATTTCAGGCATGATTAATAACTAATGATATTATGTAGTTATTGTTGGGGGGAAGAGGAACGAACTGGGGAGGAGGGTAGAGAAAATAGTGCAACAATGAATGAATGGAAACCCAAAATCTCTGTAAATGATCATTAAAATTAATAAAATTTAATTTAAAAAAAACAAATCCTATGGACAATGGATCTGTAAAACTGTGCCATCTTGACCATCTTTAATAAACTTAAGCTCATTGTTAGAGTCGGTACATCAGTCCATCATTTTGAAGGTCTTATCCTCCTTTCCTAACATTCCAGTTTTCCAAGTATGATGACTTTTTCCAATGACTGACATCTTACAATGTTTCCAGTGTTTGTGAGATCAAGTTTCAATGTCCTTGCCTCCAAGGATAACCTTAATTGTACCTTTTCCACGACTTAATTTGTTTGTCTTTTTGGCAGTCCATGGGATATTCAACACACTTCTCTAACACCATAACTCAAAGACATAGTTTCTTTTCTGTGATTTTTATCCATTTTTTTTTCTACTTGCAGCTACACAACAATTAATGGAACAGATATTTGTTTTGGATTAGACACACCTTAATCTTCAAATTGACAAAATTTCTCTTCAGAATGTTAGAGCGTTCCATGACAGCAGACATTCCCATTTCAATGTCTTTTGATGTCCTGACTGTTGGTGAAAAGGATCCAATTATACTGGACATCAGAGTTCACCATGCTTTCCAAATATTTCCCAATGAAGGTCCTTCTTGTTACTGTAATCAGAAGAAGACAATAGATATCGAGGTTAACCTACCTCCTCAATCCAGGAAGGAATACTTTATCCTTCTCCATATCTATTCCATTTGTATGTTGAGCAATTAATTCAAGAAGCTGTTGCTAGGAAGGGCTATTCCTTGGAAAAGGACATGATGTTGGGAAGGGTGGAGGGTAGGCGAAGGAAAGGAAGATCCTCAACCAGCTGGATTGACACAGTGGCTGCTGCAATGGAATCTTTGTGTCAGGAAATGTGAGCATGGTGCAGGAAAGAACAGGTTCAGATTTATTGTTAATAGGGTCCCTATGAGTCATACTCGACCCAGTAGCACTTAACAACATCAAACTACATGATGAATAATGTAGCATCAGGATTACAAGAAGACTCATCACAAACCAGTATTATAAAGATGACATAATCTTGCATGTTGAAAGTGAAGAGGACTTGAAATACT
>NW_006399860.1:9552822-9566163 GCF_000299155.1 Elephantulus edwardii | reverse complement strand
AACTGACAGCTAAGGAAGCAAAGGAGGATGGAGCGTCTGGGTTCAACCAGCCATCCCCACTGGACCCACCTGGGAAAACACTTTGCAGTCCAGAGGGGAGCAAATGACAGGAAACTATTTTCTAACAGAGCAAGAGGGCAAGCAGCTTTAACCCAAGACCACCAGTAAGGTGATAAAGCATCTTCCCTTCTCCCCTTTACATCTATGCCCCTGTTCAGCGTGAAGAAGCCAGAGAGTCGGCATCCAATTCCCAAATCAATAAGACAGTTGACTTAATTATTGTTGGAAAATGCTTGTCATTCCTCTGTAGCATCTGGTCCCCACTGGACCCTCATCATTTCCTTCACCTACTCCCCCCACTGACCAAACTGTGCAGCTCCACAACTGCATCCTGGCTCATCCTCAATTTTCTGCCCCAACCCTCACCTCCTTGTACCCCTAATATGTTTTCCCCAATAAAAGAGAAAAAAAAAAGAAATAAAAAGATGTGCTGTATTGGGAATAATCTGCAGTAAAAAACTTGTGCAAAGTGCTTTATTCACTGCTATTAGGGGTGTAAAATGGTGCAACCACTGGGGAGAGTGGTTTTGTGCTTTCTCAAAAAATTAGAAATGAAAATACCCTTTGACCCAGCAATGCCAATACTGGGAATATCTTGTAAACAAGCCATAATTGCCATTCAACAATTATACCCACACCCATCTTTATTGCTGCATTATTTACAGGAGCAAAAAGATGGAAATAACCCACGTGCCCATCAACAAATGACTGGATAGAAAAACTATGAATATTCATGCAACAGAATACAATGCAGCACTGAAAAACAATGAATTCTTTAAACTTTACACAACCTGGGTGACCCTGCAGGACATAATGTTCAGTGAAATATCTCAGTCACAAAAGGACAAATACTGCATAACACTACTGTAATAAAGTGGGTCTGATATGAGTGTTTGGGAGGAGAATAGGATAAGAGTGGATATATAAGTAATTATGTACTGAAAAAGATTAAGGAAATAACTGTTTATTATGAATACAAGACTAGGCGTTATATATACAACAATACCCCAGAATAGGAGATATACTGCAAAAAGGACTGAGGGAGAAAGGGGTAATTATGCAACAATGAATGAATATTTAAACAAACATAAAAAGTGACTGGGGAGGAGAAAGGGAGAGAGAGTGAGTAAAAATGTGCAACAATTAATGAAAGATAACATTTCTGTAAATTTTCATTACAATTATAATGAAACTAAAAATTATATTTTAAAAAAAGGTCAATCTCAGTTTAAAGACAAAGGTGCACTTGCACCAAGCCAGGACTTTTTCAAGTATTTCTTATATATCTGAAAGATGGGCAGTGGCTAAGGATAACAGAAGAAGAATTGATGACTTTGAGTTGTGGTGTTGGAGAAAAGTACTGAATATTCTATGAGCTACCAAAAGAACAAACTTTTGGGAAAAGTGCAACCAACATGGTCCTTACTAATGAAAATGACAAAACTTTGTCTCATACTTTGTGTATGTAATAGTCTTTGAGAAAAAAAGACATTATGTACAGAAAGGTGGAGGGTCAGAGAAAGAAGACAAGATAGATTGACAGAGGAGTTGTAACAATGACCTTGCTCATACAGAGGTCTTGAAGGTGGTAGAGGATAGGACACGGTTAAGATTTGTTATTCATGGGATTATCAAGTGCTATCAAGTCTACTGCAACTCATAACACCTAACAACAACTGAAAAAGTGACAGTCCTGTCCACATCTTACACGCAGAAATTATACTTCCTCTTTATGGTAAAGAGGATTATAGAATTCAGTTATATAATGAGATTCCAAAGGAAAAAAACTATTGCCAAATTGCTGTGGTAGAGGGAAGCTGAAAGACATCTTTCCATTCATTGGTTTAAAATTGCAGTACTGTTAAGATGGAGAGGAATGAGAGATGTATTTTTGGCGGTGTTTATCTTTGCTGCAAATAAGTATAATTTAGATTTATTATATTGTAGTATTCTTTTTCTCAATTTCTTGGTTAAAATTAGTTTTTATTTGGAATTTCTAGATTGCGTGCTTTGCTGGAATTTATGAAGCAAAGAAAACTTCGAGCATACTGGTGTGACATTTCAGTAGTATCAAAACTTTTTTTGGGGGGGCGGGGCAGTGGCTTTGTTTTTTTTAAAATTTATTTTAATGAACATTCACAGAGATTTTGTATTTCCATTCATTCATTGTTGCATTTTCTCCCTTGCCCACCCCTCACCCCCAGTTTGCTCTTCTCTTTAAAAAGTAAAAGAAAAATTCCATCACTGGTATACAATCTCCCCCACACCCCCACCCCCACTCTGAGTACACGCTACTATGCAACCTTCATTCTGGACTCTTGTCGTAACCATAATACCCAATCATATATTGCTTTTAAAATTTGTCAAGTCAATTCATTAAAATCTCTGGAGTTTCTGGTGTTGTTGGTTCCCCGCCCCCATGCCTGTCATCTTCTGATAACTAACTCATGAGTTTTTTTTTCTTGGGAGAGTTTGTCATGATTAGAGGAAGATAAAAAGTGAAATACATTTACTTCACTTTGTCCTGAAATTGAGGATAGTTAGTAGAGAGTGATACTGCTAATTCAAAAGCCACAGTGCTCTGTTCTAATTTAATAGTACTTCCCAGGAAGAATGATGAACAATCTCTTCCCATGTGATTTACAGCCTCCAAAATCCTGCTGAAAGATCAGTAGTGAGACAGTTCCAAGTCTGGCAATGAGTTGAGTGTTTCCTGAAATAGGTATCTTTCACCTTGACTTTGAAAAGCTAGCAGATCAGAAAGTATGATCTGCTAGGTAACTTAAACATATATTATGGTTATTGTCTTATTTATTCTTAATAATAGCAGAAGGAGGGAAGGAGGAGTGGCAACCACTTCTTAAATAACATGTCTCTGGAAACCCAATGAACTTTGATAAATGTTCATAGTTGTAGAGGAGCTTTAAGCCTTTTGTTCATAGGGTCACTATGAGTTGTGCTCAACTAGAAGGAAATCAACAACAACAATAGCAACAAGCAAATACTTTGTAATGTATTTTTATAAACATCTTGTGAACAAAGTAAATTTGTAAGTCAATTAAATATGGAAAAGGTGAATGACATCTTTCAACTTTTTCTTCATATACAAAAATTTATAGTATTTTTCCCTTTTTTGTTACCTAGTTTAGCTATATTTTCCTGCCTTAGACATTTTTTAAGATATTATACTATCTTCTTTTGATAATCTGACATTTAAAATAAACTCTAATATTTTTAGAAATTATTTTGAAACTTCATGGTAAAAATAACTTGAATATGGATTATTCTGTTTCTTTCCTTGTATGATAGAAAACTTTTAAGTAAGATTTTTCCACTTTCTTCATCTCTCTATGGAATAGAAAATATAGCTACTTTGGTATATTTGTATTCCAATTATCTTTTTGGGGCAGGATGAAAATATTAAAATAATTTTACTTTTTTTCATTGATATACAAGTGATTATTTCTTAGGTAATAATCTCTTTTGGAAGGAGGAGTAGCATCCACTTCCGTAATAACTTGCCTCCGGAAACACTATGAACCTGGAGAGAGGATGAAAGGCACCCAAGCCTCGAGGACTCTCCTTCATAGGATCCCTATAAGTCGCCTGTGACTCGACGGCACTTAACAACAACAACAACAACAATCTCTTAACCTGATTTTTAAAATATCAGTCTGTAGATTTGGAAGAGTGTACAATAATTGGAAAAGATAATCAAATTAAAAGGCTATGTTCAGTGACACAAAAGATATGACCATATTAACTGTATTATCAAATGCGAAATACATAAGAAGCAATTATGTAGCAACCCGGAATCTGCAATTCTCAAATAACTAAAGTAACATTTTTCTTACCTTTTAATTTTTTTTCTTTTCCCTTTGTAATCAGAATTTCCCACTACGTAAAACCACTTAAATCCATCATCCAAGGAAATGTGATTTAACAGTCGTTCCAAAGGGTAAAAGTAAAGGTACCCAACTGAATCACTAAAGTAAATAATCATGTTGCTGTCCTTGTTGAGTCCTGATGAGTCTGAACCAACCCATAGTTGACCTTCTGGTGAATTTTCAAGGGCAGTAAATTTCACAGGAGGAGACTGTCTATCCTTGCCCTGTGGAGTAGCTGGTGAAATCAAATGGTATTCCTTTGGGTTTGCAGAGTAGCTTCTTACCACTAGGCTACCAGAACTCCCTATAAATAAGCATAAAGGAACTAATCTCCACATAAATTATATTTAAAGATATATTGAAATGTTATTGTCTGGTGGCATATTTTAATGTTAATGGATTTGAAAGATTTTTTTAATACAAAAAATTAGTCCAAGATTGTTGTTGTTGTTATGTGTCGTCGGGTCACTTGTGACTCATAGTGATCCTATTATGCACAACAGCTCTAAACCCTGTTCTATCCCTTGCCAATGTCATTGTCTCCAACAAGCCTATCCTCATTATCCCAGTGACAGAATCCATACATCTCATCGAGGGTCTTCCTCTCCTGTGCCTGCCCTCCACCCTCCCATGATGACCACCCGTGTTGCAACGTGTCCAAAGCATGTCAGAAGAAGTTTCAGAATCTTTGACTTGAAGGAGTAGCCTGGATTCACCCTCTCCAGGATGAACTTGTCTCTTCTCCTAGTAGTCCATGGTATGTTCAATATGCTTCTCCAGTACCAAAGCTCAAAGGCATCAACTCTCATTCTATCATCCCTAGTCATTGTCTAGCTCTGTGAAGCATAGCAAGTAATGGCAAAGACTGTGGGCTGTGTCAGGTGCACCTTAGGTTCCAGACTGACATCATTGCTCCTCAGTACCTTGGAGAGGTCACTGACAGTTGACTTTCTCAATGCAATGCGTCTTTTAATTTCCTGGCTCCGGATGCAAAGAGTGTTGATTGTAGATCCAAGTAAACTAAAGCTGTCAACAATCTCAGTTTCTTCACCATCTATGATGATGCTGCCAATAGGCCCAGTAGGGAGAATCTTTGTTTTCTTGACATTGAGCTTCAGTCCATATTGAAGGCTGCAGTCCTTGACCTTCTACAGAAAGCACTTCAAATCCTTCTTGGTTTCAGCAAGCAGGGTTGTATCATCTGCATAACGCAGGTTGTTGATGAGTCTACCTCCAATCTTGATGCCATACTTCTCCTCGTAGAGCCCAACCTCCTGGATGATCTGTTCTGTACATAGATTGAAAAGATAAGGAGATTGTTCACCTCCTTGATGCACATCCTTCCCAATTTTGAACCATGCAGTGTTTCCTTGCTCTGTTTCTGACAACTGCCTCCTGGTCCAAGTATAAGTTTCACATAAGTACAATCTAGTGTTCTGGGATTCCCATTCTGCTCAAAGTCAGCCACAGTTTGTTGTGATCCACATAGTCAAATGCTTTTGCATAGTCAGTGAAACACAGATAGACATCCCTCTGGTACTCTCTACTTTCAGCCAAGATCCGTATGGCTATAATATCCCTAATGCCACGGCCTCTTCTAACCCAGACTGTATTTCTGGCAGTTCTCTTCTGATATGCTGTTCCAGTTGTTTTTGGATGATCCTCAGTAGACTCTTGTTTGCATATGATGTCAATTTATTGCTTGATAATTTCCACACTCTTTTGGATCACTTTTCTTTGGAATTGGAACAATTATCTATCTTTTCCAGTCAGTAGACCAGGTGTTTGTCATCCAGATTTCTTGGTACCACTTGGTGAGCATATCCAGAGCAGCATCTTTTTGTTGATATATGTCAATCTGTATGCCATCAACTCCTGGGGCCTTGTTTTTTGACAACTCTTTCAGAGCAGCTTGAACTTCCTCCTTCAGCATCATAGGCCCTTGCTCATACGTTGTTTCATGAAATTCTTCTTTGTCCACCAATTCCTTTTGGTACAATGACTCTGTGTACTCTTTCCATATATCTTTTCCAAAACCAGTATTATTGTGTTATACAAAAAGTATTCATAATGTGGCATCAGGTTTGGAGGAAGAATCATCAGCAATCTGCCTTATGCAGAAGACATAACCTTGCTTGCTGAAGCTTAAGAGGACCTGAAGCACTTGCTGTGGAAGGTCAGGGACTGCAATCTTCATTATGGATTGAGACTCAATATCAAAAAAACAAAGATTCTTGCCACTGGGCCAATTGGAAGTGTCATAATGCATGGTGAAGGGATTGAGATTGTTTACAATTTTGGTTTGCTTGGATCCACAGTCAACACACTTGGAACCAGCAGCCAGGAAATTAAAAGACATATTGAAATGGAAAAGTCTGCAGTTAGAGACCTCTCTAAAGTGCTGAAGTGCAAAGATATCAGTCTGGAGACTAAGGTGCGCATGATACAGGCCATCGTCTTTGCAATCACTTGCTTTGTATCAGAGAGCTGGACAATGACTAGGGATGATAGAAAGAGAATTGATACCTTTGAGCTGTGGTGTTGAAGAAGAATATTTAATATACGCTGGAATGCTAGGAAGACAAACAGGTTTGTCCTGGAGAGAGTGCAGCCTAGCTGTTCTTTGGAAACATGTATCCAGAGGCTCCATCTGACATACTTTGGAAATGTTGCAATAAGGGACATCATGTTTGGGAGGGTGGAGGAACAGCACAGGAGAGGAAGACCCTCGATGAAATGGATTGATTCAGTGACTAGGGTGATGGGGACAGGTGTGTTGAAGATGGTGAGATTGGCAGAGGATAGGGAAGAGTTTAGGGCTGTTTTCATAGGGTTGTTATGAGTTGCAGGTGACTCTACTGCACATAACAACAGCAATGATTACTGTAATATGTAGTTGGTTGCAATATATATTATGAATACTGTATATCTTAATGAAATTATTTACTTCAACATGAAGAAAAGAAAATCTGATTTTCAAAAATTGTTGAATAATTAATAATATTGAATTAAGTAAGCAATTATAGCCTGGCATTCTGTCTTGTGCCTCAGATATTAGGAAATACTAAAACTAGTAGATAGTTCTGTGAAGAATATTGTTGTTGTTTATCCAAATTCATGCTGTTCAGGGCTATTGTGAAGAGCTAAGGTAGCTTAGTGGAAAAGGAGTTGCACTGTCAACCCAAAGGCACAACGTTAGATAGCATCAATTGCTCCATGGAGGAAGGATGGACTTTCTCCACCTATGGGATTTTTCAAACTCTCACAACCCACTGGAGGGTCTATTATGAGTCCATTCTGATTCTACTATATATAAGAAGACATTCTATGGTAAAACAGAAATTGATTTAGGGTTACACTTTTCTAATTAGGGAACTCTTGTGGCCTAGTATAATTGGATGTCAGTCACTGCAAGTTGTTTTTGTTCTTTTAAAATGTTACTAGGTTCTAAATTTACTAACTAATTTGGGACTTATACTGTCTTTTCACTTGATCTTAGCCAAAAGGCTGAGAAGCGATTATATACTGTCTTTTCATTGTATACCACTCTTAACATAAACTATTTCAGAAAGAAGCACATACTCCAATCTGGAAAATGAGCTAAGGGAAGCATTTCCTCATGAACTTCTAATACATGTATATAGGAAAGTCTGACATGTACTATTTTACACTTGATCTTAGCCAAAAGGCCGAGAAGCGATGACATGTACTATTTTAGTAAACATCTTACAATTACATGAAGAATGCGTATTGACTTAGTATAAAGTCAATATTTAGAATTTGAGTAGAATGACAGGAACAATTGGAATTTCAAAATATTCTTCAATATAAGATTGAGCAGTTATAGAGTCAAAATTCACTCTACATTTGCTTTTTTGTGAGGTAACTTTATAAGCAAACCAATAAAAAATGTAAAAAGAAGATAATTTTTGTTACATTTCTTTTTTCAATTTAACTGAAATAATCCTATGTGGTAGAGTTGTTAACAATTTGAGAACTGATATGGCAGGAACATCTTGAGAACACATGCTAGAACATTAAAAAAATGTGACAGATTGAAAATATCAAGTTTCCAAATTCATAGTATTGGTATTTGTAAAATGCTATCTGTGAGATGTAAAAGTGGAGGATGAAAAATGTTTTTGGAATTACTGCAAAATTTACAAAAATGGAAGAATTGATGGAATTTGAGGACTGAATTTGGAACATATTAAGTATAGAAAAAAATACATTATAATGATAAAAATATTGAGAAAATGAAAATTGCTTCTAGTACCAGTAAATGGGAGACTGTGTGAAGCCACTGGACTCTATAAGGTGGGATCTCTTGTTTTGGTTGAGGGTCTATATGGAATATTTGGTTGTTTTTTATTTAAGCCTCTTGTTTAATCAACAAGACCTAGTGGAGGGCCCTTATATTTAAAGTTTGGGACTGAGAGATCATATTTTAATCCGTTGTTGCTATATTTTGGATAAACATTCTTCTAAATTGTACAGCACTTTTGTCAATTTGCTGTACTGAGGTAATCTGGGTTTGCTGTGCCACTGAACCTTGTGCCATTGGGGTCTCAAATGCCATAATGAAACAACTGCCATAGATGTGTCAGACACCATAATGGCTACCCATTGTGGGCACGGTTCCATGGAGCTCCCAGACTAATTCAGGTATGGAAGCAGGAGTGGCATACATTTTCTAAACCACATACCTCTGGAAACTCTATCAACTCTGGAAACTCTATCAACTTTGAGAAACGATGATAGTTACAAAAATGTTCAGGCCTTTTGTTCCTAGAGTTGCTATGAGTCGTTATTGACTTGACAACAATCAAAAACAATAGCAGCAACCAGTAAATGATACTTATTACCGACGTATATGGTGATACGTATCTGACAGCTAAGAAAACATCACTTTGCAAATATTCGTAAAATAAGAGTGGAAGCTTTAATGGTCTAGTGGTAAAAAACTGTGTTGCAGTTCTTAGGGCATATGGTTCAAATCCACCAACTGCTTTACAGGAGGGTCCCTTCCCATCTGATTGTCTTTGAAAACTTTCCGGAGCATCAGATATGATTTGGTACCAATTTGACAGCAAACAACAAAATCAGAATTGGTAAATACTTTAGATATCACTTACATATTATAATTTTATTTTTGTATTTAATTTATGTTGATAAATGATGTACAGATGATCCTTAACCAAAAACTATAGATGTGTAAATTACATTTGAATTTTGTTCTTTTTAACGTAATATAAAGAAATTTTGTGTGAGTATTAAATTATGTCAGATAAAAGGAAGAGACATACACTTTTAATACCCCAAAGTATTTCTTAGTACAGAAACATTAATAAGATATAAAATTAAACCACCAAAAATAAATTTAATGTTAAGGTATTTTGCTTAAAATTGTAAATTTTTTAAAAACTGTAGTTGAATTAGATGCTTTTGTTGTACATTGTATAATTTCTTTCTTTGTTACAGTCACAAACCATTTAATATTGGTTTTTAGTGTCTCTTATCTTCAGAGAATGGACTTATACAAAGCGTATTATTCAAAAGAAACACTCAAAAGTAAAGATGGATTTCTTTTTTTGAATGAATAGAAACACAGACTCCTGCATATGGAGAACACAAGTTAATGAGCTCTCATTCCATTTGTATCATTGTCTATAGCTGTCACTCAATTATGGCATCTCATACACGTAATTGCAGTAATCCTTTAGTATTTCTGATGAGAATGTTATCTTTTGGCAGAGCTCTAATAAGCATATTAGAAGAACTGACCTTTCTATTTCAGTTCTCACTTGTCTTTTCTTTTTATTTTAATAATTTTAATGAACTTTACAGAGATTTTGGATTTCCATTCATTTGTTGTTGCACTTTTCTCCCTGCCCAGACCTCCTCCCGCCCCCACCCCCAGTTTGCTCCTCTCTTTGAAATGTAAAAGAAAAATTCTTTCTTTGGTACACAATCCTCCCACACCCCTCCCAATATCCAAAGTACACTGCAATATGCAACCTTAATTGTGGACTCTTGTGAAAACTACAATAACCTATCCTACATCACTTTTAAATTATTCTCTCCCTCATCTGTTTCTATGCAGTATACACAATTTATCCAGTTCTGCATTCTGAATAACTTCTTCAAATAGCTGATACACAGGCTAATTTAGGAAGATGTAAAGAGTTTTGTTGATATTTTTCTTGCAAGAAACAATCAAGAGTACTAAATTATGTAGCTCTTTTCAACCAGCTTGATTGTTATTTATCGACATAATCATTAGTAATAGTTCATATTTATTTTTTCCTAAACCCATTAATGGGAACTCTGGTGGCCGAGTGGGTAAGTAACTATGATGCCAACCCAAAGGCTCGCAATTCTAGTAGAACAGCTGCTGCACCAGAGAAAGAAGGTAGTCTGTTCTTGTGTGAATTACTGCCTCTGAATACCGACTAGAGGGTCGTCTAAGACTTAGTTCCTACTTGAAGGCACATTACAAAAATAGAAACATAACAGCTCCACTACTATTGAGACAATTCTACCTTACACCAACTCTCTTAAAGCAGATTTTTCAAAACTGCCTTATATGGTTTCCAAGGCTGTAAATTCTAAAAGAAACAGACTACAACATCTTCCTCTTATGGGATGATTGGTGTTTTAGAACTGTTGGCATTTTGTTCACCAGACAAGTATTTCACTAATGTGCCACAACGGCTATGGATTCTCCCTAGAGATAATGTTTGCTTCATTTTACAAAAATTCAGACTCATTGCTGTAGAGTCAGACTGACTTGTAGCTTCAGTAGTTTTCTGAAGCAGTCAATTTCACAGAAGGAGATTGCTCGTATTTTCTTTTGGAGCCACTGGTGGATTCAAATTTTGAGAAGCATGGTGTTTGGCATAGCAACACCACTCCAAATGAACTAGATCACACGAGGTTTTCGTTTTGTAAAGGACCTCTATTTTATATCTCTCTTTGTGCCTTTTCTCATATCATGCTATGATTCTGCCTAGAACTATTTGAGATATAGCTTTCAAGTAATATTGTTAATCATTATAGCATTTATTTAGTGGCTATTTCATGTTCTTCAATAAAAATTTTGTGCATGTTTCTGTTCCTTTGCTCTCTCTATATAATATACTGAAAACAAAGCAAAAGCCCAAATCCTTTTTGTGATGAAATATGAAGCTTCTTAATGATAATATCTATATCTTAATAATGTCTATAGAAATCAAGAAATTAAGAACTAAACAGAAAATTTCAAAGGGCAATTCAGGAGGAAAAAGCAAGATGCTATAATTCAATGTACAAAGAGCTGGAGGGAGAAAATCAAAAGGACCAAACTCACTCAGCATTTCTTAAGATGAAGGAATTAAAAAATCCAATCCACGAGTGGCAATATTTAAGGATGCTTTGCGTAGAGAATTAAATTATCTAGCAAGCATTAAAGGAAGATGGAAAGGGTATACAGAGTCACTGTACCAGAAAGAATTGGCTGAAACAGAAGACTTTAATGAAATAACATATGCACAAGAGCCTATGGTGATGAAGGAGGACATTCAAGTTGCTCTGAAAGAATTGGCAAAAAACAAGGCTCCAGGAGTTGACGGCATAGCAATTGACATATCAACAAACAGACACAGCCCTGGATGTGCTCACTAAGTATGCCAAGAAATCTGGAGGACAACCACTTGAACAACTGATGAGACGAGATCATAATTTGTTCCCATTCCAAAGAAAGGTGACCTGACACAGTGAGAAAATTATAGAACAATATCATTGATTTCACATGCAAGCAAGATTATGCTGAAGATTATCCAAAAACAACTGGGAGAACATGTCAACAGAGAACTGCCAGATGTGCAGGCTGCGTTTAGAAGAGGTCATAGTACTAGGGATATGATAGCTAATGTTAGATGGATCTTGGCAGAAAGCAGAGAGTACCAGAGAAATGTCTATCTATGTTTCCTTGACTATGCAAAGGCTTTTGACTGTGTGGATCACAAACTGTGGCTGACTCTGAGAAGAATGGGAATCCCAGAACATTTAATTGTGCTGATGCAAAACCTATACTTGGACCAAGAGGCAGTCTTCAGAACAGAGCAAGGAGTCACTGAATGCTAAAGGTAAGGGGGTCTGCCAGGGATGTATTCTGTCTCCAGACCTTTTCAGTCGGTATACAGAACAGATCATCCAGGACGCTGGGCTGTGACAGGAGGAATCTGGAATCAGGATTGGTGGAAAAGTCATCAACAACCTGTATTATGCAGATGACACAACCTGGATTGCTGAAACTGAGGGGGACTTGAAGCATCTGCTGCAGGAGGTCAAGGACTGCAGCCTTCAATATGGACTGAAGCTCAATATCAAGAAAAGTAAGATTCTCACCACTGGGCCAATTGGCAGCATCAGTATGGATGGTGAAGAGATTGAGATAGTTAACAGTTTTAGTTTACTTGGCTCCACAGTGAACACTCATGGTAGCAGAAGCCAGGAAATCAAGAGATTAATTGCATTGGAAAAAGTCAACTGTCAGGGACCTCTCCAGAGTGCTGAAGAGCGATGATGTCAGGCTGGAGATTAAGGGGTGCCTCATCCAGGCTATTTAGTCTTAAAAATTGCGTGCTATGCATCATAGAGCTGGACAGTGACTAGGGATAATAGAGAGTTGATGTCTTTGAGCTGTGGTCCTGGAGAAGAATATTGAATATACCGTGGACTGCTAAGAGAAGAAACGAGTTTGTCCTAGAGACGGTGAAGCCAGGCTGTTCCTTGGAATCAAGGATTCTGAAGCTTTCTCTGATGCACTTTGGGCACGTTGCAAGGAGGGACCAGTCTTTGGAGAGGGAAATCATGTTTGGGAGAGTGGAGGGATAGTGCAGGAGAGGAAGATCCTTGAAGAGATGGATAGATTTAGTGATTGGTGTAGTGGGAATAGGTATGTCTGTGATAGTGATGTTGGCACAGGATAGAGCAGGGTTTAGGGCTTTGTATATAGGATTTCAATGAGTTGCAAGCGATTCAACAGCACCTAACAATAATAACAAACATATCCTTAAAATTTCTTTTCCAAAAGGCTGATTACCTCAGGAAATTGCAAGTAATTTGTTGGGGTATGCTGAAAGTAAATTGGAAATATGGAAAAGCAAGCTAACATGGACTTAAAATACCATATTAAAGAATTCTCTAAATGTTAAATAACTCTTTTAGTAAAAATTGTTAATTCTAAAATATAAAAAGTGGGAGAAGGTAACATCTGCAAAAATACAATTTAATTTGTATAAAACTAAAGACTCAGAAAGAAAACTATTGGACATAGTTGACCAATTCAGCAAAGTAGCAGGATACAAGATCAACATTCAAAAATCAGTTGGATTTCTCTACAGTGACAGAG
>NW_006399860.1:9549526-9550757 GCF_000299155.1 Elephantulus edwardii | reverse complement strand
AAAAAAACTACACTTAATTGTAAGGGAAAGATTGTAAGTAACATATTTGTTTTCAGAATATATTTAGAACATGCCTTGAGATTTCTTCCTTTGAATGATCAAATGTTTTAATAAAATATTCCCAGCAAAGTTTTATTTGAAAAATATTAAAAAACAAAAAAAGGCTGAGGCATTTAAGGTAGTATTGTTATTTTCTTTTCCTCTCTCCATTTTTTAAAATGTATCTCACAAATATTCATACCTATACAAATACATACATAAAGTACTTTGAAATTCTTTCAAATATTAGTAGTCATACTTTGATCCCAATATATACTTTTCTAATTTAAAAATGTTAAAATTATAATAAAATTTACAAATAGAGAATCAGAGAAAAGTGGGAAAGCAGGAAAAGGTGGAAAGCAGGAAAAAGTGGATAGATAATTAATACTGCACTAGAATGAGTGAAAGAAGGACATTCTGAAAGGGATAAATAATTAGAATGCATGTGTATGACAATGAGTAGTTTTATAAGGAGAACTGGAGAAAAGGGTGATGGAAGAAAGGTTGTATGAGTGAATTATAAGAAAAAATAAAAAATAAGGAATTGAAAACATCTTAAAAAATAAACCTTTAAGTAATATTTTAAAAAATTAACATTAGCATAATATATACTCATTATAATTTTAACAGGTAGTCTATTACTGAAAAAATGTTTTTAACTATAAAACAAATAGTTCTTATTTTTACCTAATACAAACTACAAATCAGAAAAATGGTTATAATATTGGCTAACTCTATATGAGTTCATAATGTGATGTATTTATTATGAATTTATTCTTCAAAAATATAGAGAGACCAAACTTGATTGGAGGGAGAGGGTGAGTAAAGGAAATGGAAAAGATACTGTGCTAGAAACAACGTATACAAACTTTGAAAGTTAACTAGTACGAAATAAAAATTTTATTTTAAAAAAGAAACCGAGTGCTCAAATAACAAATTAAAAAGTATATTTCCGAGAAAAAGATCAGACAACTATTTCTTAGTCCTTTTTCTCTTCTCAATTTTAAATATTTGCTATTGACCAAGAGAATTATTTATATAATTAGATTTAGAAAGCCTTATTCAAATTGTTTTGGTTGTTAAGTGCTGTTGAGTTGCTTGCTCTGAACCCTGTCATATCCTGAACCAGTCGCACAGTCTCTGACACACCTAACCCCATTATTCCAATTACTGTGTCAATCCATCTCAT
>NW_006399860.1:9542452-9549091 GCF_000299155.1 Elephantulus edwardii | reverse complement strand
GAGAGGGACATCATGCTTGGAAGGGTGGAGGGACAGCGCAGGAGGGGAAGACCCTCTATGAGATGGATTGATTCGGTGACTGGGTTAATCGGGATGAGTGTGTCAGAGGCAGTGTGGGTGGCGCAGGATAGAGCAGGGTTTAGGGCTGTTGTGCATAGGGTCGCTATGAGTCGAAAACAACTCGACGGCACATAACAACAACTACATAGAGTTTCTGAAGATGGAGCTTAAAAATCCTTATCTCCAAGGTCAACTTGGTTTTTCCCTTTCCAGGCCAGACTTGTTCGTTCTCATAGCTATCCATGGAATGTTCAATATTTTTTTTCCAGCATCAAAACTCAAAGGTATCAATTCTTTTATCAATCTTATTCATTGTCCAGCTCTCTGATGCATAGCAGGTAATTGAGAAGATCATGGCTTGGATCATAAGCACTTTAGTCTCTAAAGTTGTATTGTTGATCCCCAGTACACTGTAGAGGTCCCTGACAGCAGACTTTCCAAATACAATTTATTTTTTGATTTCCTGGCTATTGTTATCAAGAGTGTTGATTGTGAAGCCAAACAAGCTGAAGCTGTTAACAATATCAATTTCTTCTGTCTGTCATGATGCTGCCAATGAGCCCAGTGGTGAAAATCCTTGTTTTTTTAATGTTGACTTTCTATCCATATTGAAGGCTATTCTTGACCTTGTGAATGTCTCTCACGTCCTTCTTAGTTTCAGCAAGTAAGGTTGTGTCATCTACAAAGCACAGGTTGTTGGTGAGTCTTCCTCCAATCCTGATGCCACATTCCTCCTCACAGAGTCCAGACTCTCAGATGATCTGTTCCACATATAGATTGAAAAGGTATGGAAATAAGATCCATCCCTGATATACACCATTTTTATTTTGAACTATGGAGTGTTTCCTTGCTTTGTTCTGACAACTACCTTCTGATTCAAGTATAGGGTTCACATAAACACAATTAAGTGTTCTAGAATTCCCTTTTTTTTTTTTCAAGGGTAGCCACAATTTGTTGTTATAGATAGAAAATGATACAAACTATTTGCTATGTCATAAGCAATAATAACAAGCAATATGAATTACATATTAAAAATTTGTTTGCTGAAGCAATACTTAAAGAGTTCTGAAGGTTTACTATATTATGTGT
This sequence comes from Elephantulus edwardii, assembly GCF_000299155.1. Taxonomy (NCBI): domain Eukaryota; kingdom Metazoa; phylum Chordata; class Mammalia; order Macroscelidea; family Macroscelididae; genus Elephantulus; species Elephantulus edwardii. The sequence continues at coordinate 9,547,942 of NW_006399860.1, read as the reverse complement.
TGAGATAGTAATAGAAAGATCAGTAGTTTGAATCTACCAGTCACTCTATGGTAAAAAGATGATGCAGTTTCTTCCAACAAAGATTTACAATACTGGAAACCAAGGAAAGTCTCTTTGAGTCATTAGTTACACAACAATGAATTGGATTTTATTCCTGGAAGAGAGAAACCTATGGCAACTTGAAAAGTAAGAAAGGAAAAATAAAAAGAGGGAGAGGTAGAGAAGGAGAAGAAAGACTAGCTAAATTTGTACTTCTAAGGACCACATCTTTAGACATTGTTCAGCTCTTTGTTCATTGTTCAATGATGCATGCCAAGTAATTGCAAAGACCATTGCCTGGATCAGGAACACCTTTGTCTCTAAGACTAAAACTAAGGATGACTGAAGGAGAATGGCTATCTTTGAGTTGTGGTGCTTGAGAAGAATATTTAACATACCGTGCACTGCCAGGAGAACAAATTAATTTATCTTAGAGATGGTGAAATCAAGTTTCTCCTTTGAGGCAAGGATTTTTACAGCTCATCTGACATATTTTGGGCACTTGGCCAGGAAGGAAAAGTCCTTGGTGAAGGACATCAACAGGAAAGGGTGGAGGGACAGCACAGGAGAGGAAGATCCCAGATGAGATGGATTGACACATAACTGTTACAATGGGATTAGGTGTATCAGAGTCAGTGAGAGTTGTTCTCAGTTCTAGGGCAGGTTTCAGAGCTATTATAGGATTGTTATGAGCTGCAGGTGACTCAACAATACACAACAACAAGAACAAAGACCATATGGCGTTGGTGATACATTGCAAGTCTTAACTATTGATAAATTCCTTTCCTTAAAATTTCACTATAACTCAAATGGAAGTGTGTCGTGTTGTGTACATAGAACCAACCCATAGTTGATTCTCCAGCAAGTTTTCAGAGGCAATTTAATCACATGGGAGGAAGTTGCCCACCCTTCTCCCAAGACAAAATGGATGAAGCAAAACGAAATTTTAGTCATTTGGGGAAAAAATCCCAAAAGCCCAAACCAAAACAGACATGTGAGGGAGTCATCCTGAGGCATCAGAGACATGTGCTAAAATCTAGGAGTGAAAGATGAGTTGAGAGAAATTCTTCCAAAGTAAAATATGTAATCAGTGAGTTCTTGGTAAAGGCCTAATCCAGGCTAAATATAAGGCAGGAAATTTGTAAGCAATATCTCAAAACACTCTTGGATTTAAGAATCTCTAGTGACATAATAGGCAGCTGTGATATTCTAGTCTGTGGAGAATTATGAAGCTAACCCAAGTCTGGTGTGTCTCTGATAATTTGAGTCTACCAGCAGCTGTTACAGGAGAAAAGTACACAACCTCCTCCTGTGAGATTACAGCCCTAGAAACTCAATGGAAGGTTATTTATAATTCTGCTCTGACTCTATAATACTGAGAGAATGATTGAGAGATGACAAAGTTATGTTTGAAAGTTCTATGATTTAAGTACACCAGCTGCTAAATATTAGATAAGCAGTCTTCTGATAATTAGTTACTGAATGAAAAACTATGTGTGGGTTGTTGATAGTATATAGACTTCACTGGTTAGTAGAAGATGAACTTTTAACTGAGAACAAGGATTTAAATTATCCAGACTAGGAAAAGTACATAAGGTCAAGTAAAGATTTCTCTAGGTTATCAAGAACATCATCATGAAGAATGCTAAAGTTCATTACAAAGACAGAGAATGGATAAAAGACCAAGATATATGTCAGAAGAACTCTGAATATTGCACGAGTATGCCATAAAAGCTAAAGAAAAGGGAAGAAATGAACAGAAGATTCAAAGCACAGTATGAGAAGGCAAAGCAAAGTATTTTAATGAAATGCGCAAAAAGCTGGAGTTGAGAAATCAAAAGGAATAAACTTGCTCAGCATATCTTTATTTTTATCACTTTTTCATTAAAATTTAACTACAAAAAGGTTATCAGCAAAAATTCCCTATATTCCATGTAAAACAGCAGATTTTCATCCAAGGCTCTTAATTAAACTTCGCACTCTACATTACACAGAAACTCAAATACCCCCTGAACTAACTCCAGTTTGTACAATGCACTGCACATAACAGATATATCGTGGGATTTTTTTTCCCTTTTACAATTTTTTTTATTTTAATTGGCATTTTAACAAAAGTTTATAGAGAACTTATCAGCATTTCTTAAACTGAAGGAACTGAAGAACAAATTCAAGCCTAGAGTGAGAATATTTAAGGATGCTGTGGGCAGAATGTTGAATGACCCAGAAAACATCAAAAGAAACTGGAAGGAGTACACAGAGTCAGTATAACAGAATAATTGGTTGACACCGAAGAATTCCATGAAACAAAGTATGATCAAGAGTGTATGGTGATGAAGGAGGACATTCAAGCTGCTCTGAAGGAACCGGGTAAAAAAAGCCCCAGGAACTGATAATATTCCAGTACATATTTCAACAAACAAATGCTGCCCTGGATGTGCTCACCAGGTTGTGCCAAGAAATCTGGAAGACAACTACTTGGCCAACTGACTGGAATAAGTTTTTATTTCTTCCTATTCCATAAAAAAGTAATCTGACAGTGTGTGGAAATTATCAAAGAATATCATTAATATCACATGCAAGCAATATCCTGCTGAAAATTATCTAAAAATGACTGGAATAGTACATCAATAGAGAACTGCCAAATACACAGTCTGCGTTTAGAAGAGGTAGTGGCACTGGGGACATTATAGCCAATGTTAGATGGATCTTGCTGGAAGCACAAAGTTCCAAATGAATGTCTATCTGTGTTTCGTTGACTATGCAAAGGCATTTGACTGTGTGGATCACAACAAATGTGGCTAACCTTGAAAAGAATGAGAATCCAAGAAAATTTGATTGTGCATATGCAAATATTTTACTTGTTCCTGGAGGCAGTCATCAGCACAGAACAAGAAAGATGGCATGGTTAGAAATAAAGAAAAATGTACACCAGGGATGCATCCTATCTCCATACTTTTCAATCTATATGCCAAACATATCATCCCGGAGGCTGGTTTGTTTGAGGAGGAATAAGGTATCAGGTTGGAGGAAGATTCATCAACACCTGTGTTTTGCAGATGACACAATCTTGCTTGTTGAATCTGAGGATGACCTGTGAGGTATTTACTGGAGAAGGTGAAGGACTGGAGGTTTCAATATGGATTGAAGCTTAACAACAAGGAAAAAAAAAAACCAGATTCTCACCACTGGACCAATTCACAGCATCAGGATGGAAGGAGAAAAGATTGAGACTTTTAATAGCTCCATCTTATTTGGTTTCACAATCTGCACTCTGGTACTAATGGCCAGAAAATCAGAAGGTGAATGGCATTGGGAATATCTGCTGTCAGGGATCTCTTATAGAGTAATGAAGAGCGATGATATTAGTCTAGAGACTAATGTGTGACTGATTCAAGCCATGGTCTTTGCAATTACTTAATACAGAGCTGGACAATTAGTAAGGATGATAGAAGAATAATTGATGCCTTGAGTTGTGGTGCTGGAGAAGAATGCTGAATATACCATGGACTGCTAGGGGAACAAACAAGTCTGCCCTAGAAAGGGTGAAACCAGACTGCTCCTTTGGAGGCAAAGATTGGAGAAGAACATCATGCTTGGAAGGGCAGAGATACAGCTCAAGAGAAGAAGACAGACCCTGGGTGAGATGGATTGACTCTGTAACTGGGGTAATGACAGTAGGTGTGTCAGAAAGAATGAAATTGGATCAAAAGAGAGGAGCGTTCAGGGTTGTTGTACATAGAATTGCTATGAGTCACAGACAACTCAACAGCACATACAACAACATGGACATCAGGGTACAAACCTTTGTTTCTGTCTCTCTTCTATTTTTCCAGTATGTATTTCCAGAGATGGAATAGCAGGGTCATATAGAATGCTGTTGTTCAGCTTATTTTAGAAAATGCTAAACTGCCTTCCAGCGAGCTGTACCATTTTACAATCACATTAATAGTTTATGAGAGTTCAAATCTCTCCACATGCTTCTCAGTATTAGTTGCTTGCTTTCCTGTTAAGCTTTGCTACTGCTGCTTGGATAGTATGGTATTCCATTGTTTTTAATCTTTCTTAATGCTAGTGATTTGGAGTATTTACTCATTTATCTGTTGACCATCTGAATGTTTTCCTCTGTGTAGTCTTTCCATGTCTTTTTTTTTTTAATGGTGAAGCTTTGTCTCACATGGTTTATTTTTTTTTTAATTTGTTTTCTTTTTTTCCTTGTTGTGTACCATCTAATCAGATCCAACTGGTACAGAAGGAGATTACCTCTCCTTCTCCAGTGGAGCATCTGGTGGACTTTAACCAAACCCCTTTGGGATTGCAGTGCAGCTTCTTCCTTATAGGCCACCAGAGCTCCCTTTTCCATGTCTTTTTCCCCCCTTAAAAGTTTGTTTTAATTGTCCCATTGCCACAGTGCTTGTCAAAACCAGTTCTGATTAATCTCCTTTGTCAGTGGGTCCTTTGTCATTCCCTATCACTCCTCCCTGAGAGAGATTTCACCCTGATTCATAAGGAAAAGGGGGCAGTGTATTCTCTTAGCTACTTCCTTCAGAAAAGGGACACTGTAGGTTTCAGAGTGAAGATCTTCTCTCACTACTCTAAAGGGACCCTTTAGCAATAGGAAGCATGTAGACTATTGTGGAGATTGATTTTGGAATTTAGATGCACTGTTATCAATTGTGCTTAGCAGTACATGTTCATATCCTTGAAGATGCATCATGGAACTGTTGCAGCCTAAAAGACACAGATTTAACTAACAAGTTAAAAGTAAAGAGTCAAGAATTAAAATCAATAATATTCCAAGTAGAGGTTCTAACAGTGGCACAAATCAAGTTACAGAGGGAAGGTAGTTCTTAAAATAAAAGGCTTATTGACTAGCACTTTGTCTATTATAGTACAAGGGTTAGGAACCACAAGATGTAGAGGCTCAACTATGTCATTTATTCTTCTTAAGTCCTGGATCAAATTCCATCTACCACTGGGTTGTTTTGCAGCTCAGAAGTCCACATGGAAGGAAGAGGTGAAGTAAGGAACTGCTTATGAGGTTTTCCATCAATTCCAACAACTAAGAAATAGGAAGAAGAGTTGGGACCTCAGAAGGCTTTTAGGACCAAATAACAGGCTCTTGTGTCCAGGAGAAAATGAATATATTTACCAGTAATGCTAATGCTCACCCATGGCTTTTCTGGGAGGATCTGAATTGTTAAAGCATCCTCCTTTGTTTTCAGCTGGGAGCTGGGGCCTGTCAGTCCTGTCACCCACGAGGACCTGATGTGGGCTGCCCCTGGCTAAGTGTTCTTCAGATCCACACTTAAAGCAAGTGAGTGGAAGCTTCCTCTCTACGCCCTTGCTTATCTGTGGCTCTCCTCTGTGACACTGTCTACTGAAGTGGTCAAGCTTTCCACAGTGGAAGCAATTCTGACCTCCTTTATTACCTTTAGGTGCCATTGTTTATGA
>NW_006399860.1:9538651-9541712 GCF_000299155.1 Elephantulus edwardii | reverse complement strand
CCTTGTTTTTCAATGCAGTGTAGTATTCCATTGTGTGAATATACCACAGCTTCTCTATCCATTTGTTTGTTGATGGGCACTTAGGTTGCTTCCAACTCCTTGCTATTGTGAACAAAGCTGCAATAAACATGGGTGTGTATCTTTTTCCATGTCTTTTGTCCATTTTATAATTTGGTTATCAGGCTTTTTCTTGTGGAGGCCCTTTTATACCCTGTAAACTTTCGTTAAGGGCCCTTTGTCTGAGATGGCATGCCAAAAGCTTTTGTTGTTGTTGTTTTGTCTTTTTCTCATTTAGTAGGTTTTCTTTCACCCTATTAGAAAAAATTTTTGATGTACACAGACACTTACTCTTCAGAAGGTCACTTTCATAAATACTATCCTCTCCTGCTTATGCATTTCTGGCTGTATTTGCCAGCCTATTTATACTACAGGCTAGACCTTCTAAGTTTTGTCCTATTTTGTCTTTTATGATATTGGGCTTTACTCCTAGATCTCTGATTCACCTTGAATTTATTTTTGTGAATGGAGTGAGGCCTGAGTCTTGCATCAGGTGTCTGCAGGTAATAAACCAGTTTCTTCAGCATCTTTTGTTGAAGAGGTTGTCATTTCTCCATTTGATAGGTTTTGTTTCTTTGTCAAATATCAATCTGTTGAGCATAGGTAGGTAGGTTAATTTCTAGGTTCTTGATTCTGCTCCATTTGCCTGTCTCTCTCATTGTATCAATATCATGCTGTTTTGGTTATTACAGCTGTTTTTGAGATAAGATCTTGAGATTACAGGGTTTGAGGAATATATGTTTTTTTTACATTTTTAAAAATGTTTAATTTTTTTCTAACCGTTTTCTACTGGCATGCATACAGGTATTCATACACATTGTGCTTCATTCAAGTATATAGTGCTTTGGGGTTTGGGGGTTTTTTTTGCACTTCACTTTTCTTCTTTGACACTATGTTTCATATATTCATTCTCATACAATGTGTTTTATAAAATAAATCACTATTGGACTGTGCCCATCATTACTGTCTAGTTTTTGTTTTGAGTTTTTTAATATAAAATTTTTCTATTATGCTGGTTTGCTTACAAAATTTGTACATATACATTGTTTTCACATCCAGTCTTTCTCATTTCCTTTACCCACCCCTCCTTTAGTCCATCAAATTCTGCTATAATATGATTAACCATGCCCCCAATCCTCACCTTTCTGCTCCCCCTTCCTTAGATCCTTACACACATTTTAGAATAATGGTTTTATACAGTATTTGTCCTTATGGAACTGTGTTAGTTCACTTAGCATAATGCTTTCTAGTCCTGCCCAAGTTAGGTAATGATTTACAAAATTCTTGTTCCTGCATGCTGCACAATATTCCATCATGTGAATATACCATAATTTCTCAAGTCATTCTATTGTGGTTGGACTTCTGGGCTGCTTCCATGTTCTTGCGATGGTGAGTAATGTTGCTATGAACATTGGTGTACAAATCTCCGTTTGTGCCTCAGTCCTCATTTTCTCAGGATATATTCTAAGCAGTGGAATAGCTAGGTTTTATATATGGATTTCCTATATCCAGCTTTCTGAGGAAACACCAAACCACCTTACAGAGTGGTTGTAACTTTTTACAATCCCACTAACAGTATATAATAGTTCTTATCTTGCCACATCCTGTTCAATATTTATTAATTGTTATCCTGTTAAACTTTGCCACTGCTACTGGAGTGAGATGGTATCTCATTGTGGTCTTAATTTGCATCTCATTGCCAGTGATTTTGAACAATTCTTCATGTGTCTTTTGGCCATCTCAATATCTTTCTCTTTGAAAAGTCTTTCCATGTCTCCTGCCCATTTTGTAATTGGGTTATTATTCTTTGCCTCCAAATTCATATTTTTTTTCCTCCTTCATTTTTGTCTTTCAGGAGTGCTTTGCTTATTTGGTATTGTTTTGTTTTGGCTTTTTTTGTTGTTGTTGTTGGTTTTGTTTCTTTGCTTATTTTATTTTTGTGGTGGTTTTTTTGTGTGTGTGTGTGTATGTTTCATCTCTAACTCAATAGCATATGCAGGCTCTCTTTTTAAATTTTCTTTATTCTGATTTTGACAAAATTTTACAGAAAAGTTGAGTTTTCAGTCACTCATTGTTGCACATTTTTCTCCTTCTCCTCTAGTTCTTATGTCTCAATCACTTTATCATGTACTTTTCCCAGACTGTTAATTTCATAGTAAAATACCTACTAAACATTCTTTTCAGTTAGCTATTCCTTTAATCTATTCTAGTGCAGAATTAATTATCCACTTTTTCCCTGTTATCCATTCCACTTCCCTCTCATGTTAATTCTATTTTATAACAGCAGTCTTAAGTGGTATATGCTCTTTTGTGACTGATTGAGATATTTTAATCAGGATAATGTTTTCCATACTCATCCAGTTGTGTAGTTTTTTACACGTTCATTGTTTTTCATGGCTGTGTAATATTCCATTTTGTGAATTTATAGCAATATTTATATCCAATGATTAGTTGATGGAAACTTGGATTGCTTCCATCTCTTTGATAGTGTGAATAATGATACAATAAACATGGGTCTGCAAACACCTATGTGTTGTGGCTCTCATTTCTTTAGAGTATATTCCCAGTAGTGGTATAACTGGGTCAAATGGTTTTTCTACTTTTAACTTTTTGAGAAAGCTTTAGACTGCTTTCCATAATGGTTGTTCCATTGTACAGTGAATGAGAGTTCCAAGATCTTCAAATCCTCATCAACATTTTTTTGTTTGTTGCACTATTGAACTATCCTATCAATGCTGGTGTTCTTGCATTTATTTATATCTATTCTAGGGATTTTGAAAATTTATTTTTGTGTTTATTGGCCATCTGATGTGTCTTTTATATCTTATACCTATTTTGTAATGGATGGTTTGCCTTTTTGTTGAGGGGCTGAACTATTCTGTAGGTTTTATACATGAGTCCCTTATCAGATATGTAATTAATTGCCACATACTTTCCCCAGTCTGTAGCCTTCCTTTGTACTCTATTATAATTTTTTTATGTTCATTAGGATTATTTGAAACCA
>NW_006399860.1:9530240-9538117 GCF_000299155.1 Elephantulus edwardii | reverse complement strand
TTTTTTTGGTAGCTGACATTTAATCATAGCTAGCTTTCTTTACATTGTTTTCCATTGATAGCAGATCAAATAGTGATCTACTATAAGTAGTTGATAAGTTGATCAAACTACTATAAGTAGTATGATAAGTCAGTTGCTGGTCAGACTGTGCTACTTTCAGGATTTTATTAGCTGATTTTTGGCAAGAGCCCTTTTTCTAGTCTGTTCTAGCCTGAAATCTATAAAAAAACGTGTCCAGTGTCATCATAACAGCCTGGAAGTCAGGTTCTAGAGACAAGTGGTAGTTCTCCATGAATTGCATTGTTTATAATTGAACTTGAGTCTTCAGGCAATAAAGCAAGAATTCTACCACTGAACTACTCCTGCCATTATCAAGCTTATATAATAATTACATATTTTCAACATCCTTCATTGACTAGAAGCTACATTATTACCTATGCAAAGATTAGTAAACGTATTTGCGTTCAATATGAAGGGAACAGTGAGATCAAAGAATGAGGTTGGCAGTCCAAAATTTGTAGAGTACGTAAGAGCTTATTCACAAAGCAAAATTCTCTAAAAGTTTACTCTAGGGTTAATGTTCATCACCCCAACTCCCTTATGGCAGGCAGGAGCATTTATGTCCAAAGTCAATGAGGCAACTCTGTTGTTATGTTCCATTGAGTCAGAGCTGACTCACAACTGACCCTCTAATGATTTGTCAGAGACTATATAAATCACAGGATAGAGGACTGGCCATGGTTGTCCTATGGAGTGCTGGTGGATTAAACTGCATGCCTTTAGGTTGATAGCATAACTCCATAAGACTAGGCTGTCACATCTCCCTTGAGGTCATCCTAGCAGATGTTAAATAAGAGCAGTTAGTGAGCAAAAGTGAACTATCAGAAAGCAAAACTGCAGTGTTTCAGTCTTGAAAAGTTCATTCCTTTACAACAAGAATGAATAACATATTTCAAAATCCCATCAGAAAATGCAGCCAAATTTCATATAGGCAGATCACCTTTGTTTCCAGAAATGAGTGTAAGTGGTTAAGAATGTCTGTGTTAAAACAAAAAGAGTATCAAGCATGGCAATATCCATGACTCAGACATTATGGGTAAGAAAATGTGAGATAGAATAATCAAAGAAAGTTACCACTGCTTGAAAAATATGACACATGGTGACATGACATGTACTGATAAAAACAGTCTGTTGTTATTAGGTACTGTTGAATTGGTTCTAGCTCATAATGACCCTATGTACAAGAAAACAAAATACTGCACATGTATGTGCCATTCTGATAAACCCATATCCACTGTTTATTCCACTGTGTTGACTCACCTTGTTGAGGGTCTTCCTCTTTTCTATGAACACTTTGTTGTTCTTCAGAGATTTTAGGAAGTACCATTATCCTCAACATGAAGAAACATGCTGTAAACTATGAAGAAAAAGTGCACACTATCTGCACTTTTGCAAGACAAAATTATGTGTTCTTTTGGAAATTCCCAGTATATCAATTACTCAGCATTGTGGACAGTGTTTAGTGGAGCTTCCCAATTAAAACAAGCTTGGAAGCAGAAATGGCATCCCCTTCTGAAATGGCTTGCCTCCGGAAACTCTATGAACAGTGCTCAGGTCTTTTGTTCATAGGGTCACTACGAGTCATCTATGACCTGACGGCAACAAACAACAATAGTTCAAAAATGTGTTTTCAGTCTTCTTTAGATGTTGTTCAGTTTCTACAAGGTAGAAGACTACTGTCAGATGCACCTTAGTCCACAAAATTATGTTCTTACTCTGAATAAAAAAAAATCAAATAAGCATTCCACATCTAGAATAAAATAATAAACTTTGTAGTCCTGTAAAAGCAAGCGACTCGATGGTACATAACAAGAACAACAAATTGAGTCATTCTATAGTGAGAAAAGAGATATTCTATCCTTTAAACAAAAAATTTCTGCACTGAAACTTGCTTGATTCAGAAATCAGAGAGTTGCAATGCTGGAGAGTGAGAGAGTGAGAGAGAGAGAAGAGAGCGAGAGCGAGCGTACAAGAAGGGAAGGTAGTGCATGACACAGTGGTGAAGAGTCAGTGGCAGCAGAGGTAGCAGAAAAGGTTGAATGAGGAAACTGGTACATGGCAGGGGACAGAGTTGTGGGTACCCTGGCCTTCAGAGTCGAAAAAAAAGATGCGTGCCTTTTGGCAGGAAGCCTACTCTTGTAATAGATACTTTTGATGATCTGTTGAGAAAATGTTTGCCGGACTACAGAATTAGGTTCAAGAACTTTCAGACCTATACTTGCTTACTGGAGTTGCTTTTCTAAGTTCTTAATACCATAAATGTAAAAGGAATCTGTTAGAGACTTTTCTAAGAAATGTAGAGATGAAGAGCAGACTGAGGACCTAAAAAGGATCTGTCTGCCTTTGGAAATACCTGAAAAGAGAAGCAGTCCTGATTGAAGAACTGTATCTTTAGATGTCCCTGGTCCTAAATAGTAACTGTTGCTTTTCTAACTTCACAACTGTGAGTGGCATCTGTGATTTCGATGTAGTCATTGCAATAAATTATAAAACTTACAAGTAATGTGTTCCATAAGAAGGAAAGATTATTAGCGTCAGAATTGATAAAAATTTTGAAGCATGGGATATGTATGACCTAATAGGAATTGGTTTTGGGTTCTTTATACTATTTCTACTGGTGGCCTAGTGGCAAGGAGCTGTGCTGCAATCCCAAAGGAATGTGATTGGAGGCCACTAGGTGCTCTGCAGGAGAAGGATGGGAAATCTCTTGTGTGATTAACCGCCTCTGAAAACTTACTAGAGGATCAGCTGTGGGTCAGTTCCGACTCTACGGTACACAACAACAGCAATACTGTTTATAGAGTCTTTTCTTGTGAAGTTACTAGAAGTCAGATACCACCATTCCCATCATTATTCCTTGGACTTTTATCTATTTCTTCTAGAAACTCACTAACTGGAGACATCAGTCCTCACTCACATGAAGATTTGTCTGCATTTGAATGTGCCTTTCTCTTTTTCAGTTGAAAATAAATCCAGCTAATATAATTTTAAGGATTGAAAATACTGTGCATACATATGATTTTCACTTAATATATCTTTGTAGATTTTGAGTACTAATTATATAAAATATTGTTAATATATACAAAGATAACTTCAAGATAAAACTTACTCAATATTTATGTTAAGTGTCTGAAGAAGAGAAAATGGCTCATTGGGGCACAGGGCCATGAGCATCTTTCTGAAAGGGCTAGAAGGAAGAAGAGCTAGAAGGACTAGAAAGAAGAGCATATTGCCTCAGCACACAGAGCAGAAAACAAATAAAAAGCCCATAGCTCAGCCCTATAGTGACTGTAGAGTCCAAGCAGCAGCAAGAGCTTTGTTTATTTATTGCTAATTCACAGTTATGGTACCAACTACGAGGTTTATTAGGGAAGTGAATGAGAAGGCAAAAACTATCTTACAATACTAGTCCATGCTTTAGCTCAATAGTTCCAAGGCACAATTCCTCAGTAAGTCCAGGCTCCAGTTTCAGTTTAGCAGTCAATATAAATTGTATAGCAAGGTTTTTCTCAGAGCAGTTGTAGTCAGTTCCTCCTTCAAACATCCAGCAAGATCAGACAGACTTTTAACTGTGGCCAGCACAAATGCAAAAAGCCTCAAGTCACACCTTGTAACTGTTTGTACATTGTAAGGGGACAATCTCTCATCACAAATCTCACTCGTCTCAACTCTTGTACCTCAATCGTTGCTGCTTAGTGTGGCAAGGACTCTTTTACTTATTCTAGTCCCACAGCTGTTGGTGATTTGCACAACTATGTATCTGCAGTTAAGGTATCTGGAGACCAGAGGTGGCTAACTAATGGCTTAAAAAAAACACACACACAAAAAAAAAACCCCAAAAATGAAGCCAACTTTTGTGCTAACACCAACTCCTACCCCGTACTTTTCCTTAGCTATTATTTCTCATTATAAGGATCATCCTCCCCCTCACTGTCTTCTATACATAGGGAAATATGTAAGCCAGCTGCTTTACTCCTTATGTCATAATCCCTCTTTTTCATAGCAAATTTTTAATTTAACCAGTCTTATAAAAAAACAGTACTTTGAGGAAACAAACATGCCTTTTTCTCTGAAGAATCTTCAGTTACAGTTGAATCAGTGTCTATAAACAAAGTTCCTTTCCAGAGCAAACCATCATGTAACAACAATTAACATGAGCTCTCAAAATGAAATATCTTCTCTCCCTCTGGTTTTGTTCTGGTCAACACATCTTTAGACATCCGTGGCTAGATGCAAATGGCTATTAGCCACCAGCTCTGGAGTCCACACATCATCTAGCTTCAGACTGATTGGTCTGATAACAACCAAGCTCTAAGCCTGACAAGGATTTCTTTTCATGAGCTTTGGCATGTCCAACTCTAATGTGCTTCCTAAATTCCCAGAGTGCTTTTCATAGATCCATTCTCCACACTAGTATTCTTTTAATATTCCAATTTTCCATGACCCATTTACCTGGCCATATGTCATTAGCCATTGCTCAGGAATCAGTAAAAATCCAAACGTATGCACCCTCACCATTGTCTAATTCCTCAGTCACTGCTTAGGAAGACAAGATGTAGTTCACCCAGTTGTGCTGATTTGTTCCTGCCTTCTTCAATAAGGTCTTCCACAATTGACTGGTCTTAATGCAGCAGCTTTCTACATCAAATATTGACCATATGCCCTGGAACTGCCATCTGTGAACCAAGCAGTCCTTTGCTGATCTGCAGGAACTTTTTCAGAGGCTTTATCCATGTGGCAATGGGTTCTTGCAGCCTTTCTGGTGGTTCTATGGTAATACCAATGAGAAAAGAGGCTGCTTACTCTTGAATATGCATTCCCTACATTTCCCCAGTAGTTTGTTCCTGGATAAACTACTTCCATTTTATCATAGAGCTCTTTTGGGCACCATCTTCCTTATTAGAGTGTTTCTTCAGCATCACCCATGCCACGATGAGTATTTCAGGTCTCATGATTATGTCCTCCTAACATTGAAGCAGTCTCAACCAACGCCCAATAGAAGGAAAACAATTCTTTCAAATGGTGTATATCATGCAGCAGCAGTGGAGAATTTCCCTATCCAGAATCCTAGTGATCCCCACAGGGGTCATTCTTCTCAGGTTTTTGCTATTAGTGCCAATGTGCATAAGTACAAGTGGCAGATAACTCGAGAATCATATCTGAATGTTTTTGATTTGTGAGGACTGATATCCCACTCCTGATACTAATTCTTTTTATAATTTGTCCTGCTAAGATTAATAGCAGGCTGTTTATAAGAAGCCTCAGGTCAGTGTACTCCCAAATGCTTAAACACGTGTATAAATTGATACTTTCTATTATCAACTCCATCTGTGACTCATTTCCCAAATTCCTTTATGTCCTGTGGGCTTGCATATTTGCTAGAAGGTCCTCCAACGACAATTCCCCTCAACCCCCGACCAGGGGAATGAGTTACATGGCTGTAAGTATGCACATCAGTATTTTCATAGAAACTGGTGAGCAGTGGGCCAGCCCGGCTGCAGCAGAAGGCTTTAACACAGTCGTACTGATATTTCTGTGTTGGTGTTTTCACAAGCTCTTTAGTGGGATGGTGGTGATGGTGGTGATGTGCTCTCTTTATATTGCTGGTTCAGCTGTTGATGATTAGCATGACAAAGCTGATTTGCAAGACCATGTGTCTGTAGTTAAGGTAACTGTAGACCAGAGGGGCTAACTAATGTTTAAAAGAAAGCTAACTTTTAGGCTTACCACCACAGCAAGAAATGGGGGAAAAAGTCAAAACAAACAAACAAAAAAACCCCAAAAACCCAACAACACATATTTTTCAATACTCTTATTTCAGTCCTATGAAGTGATGAAAAATTTATTCCATTTCAAGATGACTTTTCCCCTAATATTTTTGTTCTTTTAAGAACACTATTATGAAGAGAAAAATAGAATTACATTAGGATAATCTTTTAGAACGTTGGTCATGTTACACCTGTTGAGCAACAGACACATCACCCTTAAATTTTAAACGGTTGCAATTGTTTCTAAGATTATTTTTCTATAAAATAGCACACATTATTTTCTATTTTTTTTTATTTTTAGAAAATATTTTTATCATGTTAAATAAAACACTTGTTTCACATGTGTAGTTGTTGCAGGCTGAGGGTAAAGTATTTTTGTGATTATTAATGATGAGACAGAGAGCATAAAAAACAGGAAGCCAGCAGTTCCCATGACTGAAGGCCTCAAACCATGCCTCTCTGGGTATTTATTGATAATCATAACGAAGGTAGACAAAGTAAAATCACAAGGAAGTACAAATTAAAAACAAAGGATAATGGTGAAGTCTTTTGCAGGTAAGGCCAAGTTCCTCTTTATGCTTATCTCAGGAGGGAGGGATGCAGTTAATACAAATGAAGAACAATGTTGATGCATAGGGAATGCCTTAGTGCCACAGGGTGACCTTCAGGTTGCATGGACTGCTAGGAGAACAAACAGGTTTGGCCTGGAGAGGGTGAAGCCAGAATGTTCCGTGGAGTCAAGGGTTCTGAAGCTTCGTCTGACATATTTTGGGCATGTTGCAAGGAGGGACTGGTCCTTGGAGAGGGACATCATGTTTGGCAGAGTGGAGGGGAGGCGAAGGAGAGGAAGACCTTTGGTGAGATGAATTAATTCTATGACTGGAGCGGTGGGAATAAGTGCGTCTGAGATGGCTAGGTTGGCACAGGACAGAAGAGCGTATAGAGCTCTTGTACATAGGGTCGCTATGAGTCGCAAGAGACCTGATGGCACATAAGAACAACAACAACATATCCCCATATAGCATTTGGTCTACTATTATTAAATTTGATAATCGGCTTCCCTCATGTAGTCAAATGAAAAGGTGAAACACTGTAAAAAAAAACCCAGTGAAATATTAATATTTCAATTTATATAACTTATGTGTTAATGATCAAAATGTTTATTATATCTAAGATAATAATGATAAGTTATCAGTTTATTAATCCAATTTCAAAGAGTACTGAGAAGGCTGATTTTTTTCATTAATTAAAATGAAGAATAAGAAGTTATATAAAATGAGTTAAGAATACTGGACAACCAGTGTAAAAAGGAGCAAGGGCAGCATGGGAACAAGTGTGTCTGAATTCCTTCAGTTTCACAAAGGTGAACCGTAGCCATCAATAGCATCTACTATATAAAACGAATCCCTTGGTGAGACATGGTCCCAGACACTGCTTCACCTACTTGTACTAATCACTGGGTCCTGTATTCATTGCAAATTTACTCACAGACTTGACTTTACTCACTCTTATGGGGCTTATTAATTGACAAGATTGTGGTGGGAGGGGAGAAGGCAAAAGACTTATGCAGTGAAAGCCCAGGTTCAGTCCAGCAACACAAATGCAAGAAGCCCCTGGTTTCCTTCATCGTCCAACAAGTTTTTTCTCACAGCATTCACAAGTCAGCTCTTTCTTCAATCCTCCAGCAAGCATAACTTTAACTATGGTTATATATCTCCAGGGTTTCATCAGGCTATACCTCACCAAAGTCTGTCTACCATTGAGTTGGCTGTCTCTTTTATGGTGGTCTCATAATTGTTGATGGTGAACCTTGTGTCTGCAGTTGAGGCAGCTAGAGACCACGCTCCCAAGGGAAGCTAAGTGAATGGATATATAAGTGATTTTCAAAAGTGCTAAAATCATATCTATACTTTCAAAACTAGAAGTAGACATTCTAGTGACTTAGTAAGAAGCTGTATTGCAATATCAAAGGCACACGTGGTTCAAATCCACAGAAGGATGAGGAATCTCCTCTTGTGCAATTAACTGCCTCTGAAAACTTGCAGCAGG